>NW_019211456.1:41860622-42132623 GCF_002443255.2 Varroa destructor
ATATGCATTCTCTCCCTCTCTATCTGTTTGGTCGCCTGCCGTTTTATCTCTCATTTTCTCTCGCGCTAAGCGTACCTGTCCGTTCTTTGTACGAGACACATCTCTACTAGCCGTTTAAGGATTCTTGAAACATATGATATAATATTGCCGGATTACAAACTGTTATATTGTTCCACATCGATACCGTACGTATGTTGAGAGAGTGCAGCTTCTCATTCAGCCTTATTTTCATCGAACTCGCAGCTGGTACTTTGTTCAGACGTTTCTGTATTGTCCTACCAATGTGGAAAGTCCATAGCGCAATTATAGTCTGTACTGTGAGAACTTATGGATATTTGAACACGCTATATCGTGCAAAAAATAATACTTTACCTGCTAATATACTCAATCTCGAACTTGGAAACTGTAGCATTCCAGCCATTTTGCAAAAAAAATGAATATATCATAAAATTTAAGGGGACAACTATAAGATTAGAAATCCTGCAAACTTGTACGAGCCTACATTGATGTCGCGGCCAACTTACTGCCTTTTCATGCTACGATATAAACAAGAAAATTTAAGAAACTTTAAGTCCGCTGCAGTCATGCACGCATAACTGTTGTACAAAAATGCAGTTACCATGTGTACGAGCAACGTAATAAATATTTCTCTTTACCGTGGTAGCCAGGTACATATAGCACAATGCACGAGATCTGATTTTTGCTTTTCTAATCTAAAGCGGGCCTACTAAGCGATTTGGGTCGGCCGCAGCAGCCGCCAGTTCTCCTCCTAGAATAGGTATAACTTCGGATAGGTTTCTAAGTAGCCAACAGGTCGAACAAATTTGCTGCCTGTGCAGTCACCGTGACGTTGAACAAAGCTCAATACCCGCTTATCTATCTCTAGCGAGCTGATTTTTCCCTTAAGTTATCTTGACATCTACTGGACATTAAGCTGGGGGGAACGCTTTGTTCAGCCATTTCATCCATCAACTGACTCCCTCCGACAAACCACTGCTACGACTAACCACAAGCACCAGACCCGTAGACACGATGTAGTGCCTCTGTCGTAGCTGAACGTTGTTCGTCGCACGCTCGAAGCAGACGTCGTTAACAGATCGTATTCTCTGAACGTATGCAAAAGTTTGCCGTGATAGAACCAGCAAAGCATGCTTGGGAAAAGTAAACGCACTTTTCCGTCAAGCTGCTATCTGCTACCGAAGAAGCTGATCTTATTCCCATCAGGATTAGGTTTCGATGCAGAACGCAGCGCCTTCGAATCCCTGTCATCAACGGCCAAGGGCTATCCAAGAGATAGGATGAGAGCAATAGCAGCGACACCGAACGTAGTTAAAAAAAGATTTTAAAAGGCCAACCTTCATCTACTTCGTAAACAGCCATCAAGTACCCTCTTAGAGCGTATTATACAAACGTATAATAAGTTCAGGTGTTTTCAATGACTATTTGCAGTCTGGCTTCATAGGTGTTTTGAAAACCTCGTAAAATATCTGGATCTAAGTGACTCTTCAAATTCAAATGACTTTTGAATATCGCCACTTAAACGATTTGTACACAAGTGCCAAAATCAGGGCAGACTCTCAAACAAAAAATCAAGATAATGTTTTTTTTCCTTACAGAATTAACGTTCCGCTACCGACATGGTGGCTGCTAGTCTCCAAAGTTAAGCTTAGGCCTAAATGTTACAGTATTCTGAAGCCGAAATCTTAAATATTCAATCATTACGAAAAACAACACGGGAAGTAATCTAAAAAACAGCCATTAATTTTTGCAAGACAGCAGAGTGTTGGGCTTTGCGTCATAAAAAACGGAAAATAGGAGTTTGTACGCAATACAGTTGTCGTAAACGTACAGCCTTACGTGTAGTTGGAATAATAAAACCTATCGCTTTCAATGTATATGCTGCATCTGTGTAGATAGCGTCCAATATAAATATCGCATGATTTGGTATAAATAGCTATATAAATTGTCTAACGATCGCATTGCCAACAATTCTTCGAGCGGTCAAAAGTCCGTATTGAGAAGAGGACAACAGAAATCTTTGCGCCGCCCATAATCCACTATTAGCCATGGAAACTTGTCTAAAAGATTTTTTGCCTTTTGGGCTTTTTTTGGAAGATCACTAGCGTTACTCCCGTTCCAGCCACTCTCGGAGATTTCCTATATTAATGTTTGGGATTTGTGCCTGTTAGATATCAATGATTTTGTTCGAAAATTTATAACAAAAAAAGGATAGATTTTAACACAGCCTGGTCAGTTTCTTTCCTCTTATGGAAAGGCGCGGAAGCCTAACCTTCTTATACCGGCACTTGTATTATAACAGCGAAAGTTGCTTTCGATAAGGTCTCGAACTCGAGTGGAAGAGGTCACTTATACAAGAGAGGCTGTATAGTGTAAAAATAGTTGATATACGAATGGAGCAGATCGACGCAAATATCTTGGCCCAGTTTATCTTTACCTAATATTTCGGCTTGCTGTACGTGCTACCTTACCGTTGGCCTGACTCTACTACTGCAAGATCAAACAAAATTACATGCTTTCAAAAGGTTTCGCTAAGGCTCGAAGGTTTGTACGTTTACGAAATAGGACTTCCCATCTCGTACCATTGATCCAAAGCAGCTTACAACAGTTCTCACATAAAACCACGAGGAACTATAAAGTGAAGCGGCTCGTGATGCTGTTACTGTTGCCAGTAACAACTTGGCGCAAGGTTCACGTCGTCACACCGTCAAGCTGTCTGTTTTCTCCCTGTCAAATAGTACATAAGGCTAGAATAAAAAAAGGTTCTGGGCAAATAGCACAGGGAAATAGATAATGGTAGAACTTTCAGAGGTACTTTTCTAAATTTTACCTTTGTATGATATTATATAATTGTTCGTAGCCTAGTGTACGATGTAACTTATCCTCAGCTGAATTGGATACGCATTGGTTTAACAGAGGCCGATGCGTTTTTGGCCGTAATCAGTTCATAGAGTGTTTCAGTTTGATTGAATTTACGAGCTGGCTTAACACAGGAGCCTCGAAAACGTGAAGTAGCCTCATATCATATACATATTGAGTAGGTCTAATTATCCCAGTTTCTTTTGCTCTGTAACATTCTAAATTGTATTCTCTGCATTGCTGACTTCGTTTGAAGAAAATCGCTCGATATTAAACGTGGCTCATCGAGTTTGGTATACACTGATAGAATATATAATTCTACTACTATTATTGTTGACTGTAACAATATTATTGTTGTTAATAGTAACGGTAACGGCTACAAACATGACAATAATAAAAAAAAAAATCGTTATTAGCGATTATATAGCGTTGTGTATTTTGTACGAATTCACGGGTCCTATGCAAATTACTGATCAGGCACCATGACGTAGGGATAAATGTAAATTCATCGGTACATTAGAATGACGAAAAATCGTTAGGGATCGCCCCCCTTCCAAACACATTTTTAGCTTTTGCTGAGGAAATTTACAGCTATATGAGTATATATGTATATAACTATGAGACCCGAAAGACGGAAGATTCGACACAGGTTCCTCTGAACACGGTGTCCGAATGGCAATTATAAATTGCCGTATAAGTGTCGACTGTAAACGTTCGTATCTACCATTATGGCTGTTGAACTCCTGCTTGAAGAGAGCTAGCCATATTAACACAATCAACTGCAAACTGTAACACATCTACAAGCTCGGAGTTCTGCGAGCCCGAAATCGACGGGTCGAGTGAACTGTAGCAAGGACATCCTGGTAATCAAATGGGTACATTCAGTATTCGCCAAGCCCAAAGCAGACGACAAAAATCTGAAGTTACAATGCCTGCCAAGTGCTGCTTACTCGTGAAAACAACAGCGGAAAGCAGGGCAAATTTCGTAGCATTTTACGTCGTTCCTCTATGTTTGCCCTTAAGACTGATCTGAATTTCCCTAACTGCTCCAGACAGAAATTGCTTATCAGCAATGGCCACAGGAATCCGAATGAGCATGTAGAAAAACACTGTTGCCAGAACAGCATTCTACATATAGTTGTTAAGTATGGCATTGGTTAATAATGGAAATATTCGGTATTCTATTATTCTGAGTATAACAAGCGAAAACAATGAATTTCGAGCGAAGGCTTAAGAAATATACTCTGACCCGATTACGAAGCCATTAACTAATTCGATAGCGAACCAGGTCCGCCATACCGACCGTCATCGCGTTTCTGGCCTTAAAAATTCACGAGAATCCTATCTGGGCT
This sequence comes from Varroa destructor, assembly GCF_002443255.2. Taxonomy (NCBI): domain Eukaryota; kingdom Metazoa; phylum Arthropoda; class Arachnida; order Mesostigmata; family Varroidae; genus Varroa; species Varroa destructor. Next base: position 41,864,852 of record NW_019211456.1, read on the forward strand.
CATTCGGCATCACGTCGAAGGCTACGCAATGATTTATCATGCATCAGCTTATCATAAACTTGCGTTATATTGTCACTTAGTTCGTACTTAGTTAGTACATGAGTTATATAGCACATCTTAGCTCATCTTCTGGATTCATGCGCTTGACAGGGGACTTCCAGGGAAGGCTGTTGTGAATTATTGAAGGCAGCTCGTCCCTTCATCGAAGATCGACTTTCTATAGCGGAAATTATATTTCGTTGCTATAAAACGCCATCTAAATCAGTTGTTAAGAAATTCTATACTATCATTGTTCGCAGACAATGCACATTACGTTACCCTGAACGACCTATCGGTTCTTCCCTAGAATATTAATTCCTTCCTTTCCTCATGGTGGTAATGATGCTTTTAACTGAAATACTCAATGAAGAACCTGCTGCTATTATATTTTCGCTGTTAGATATCTAGCCTGATCAAAAGCTTTTCATTTTTAGGTTGACTTCCTGCCAACTCAATACGAAATTACGTCCTCAGGCAGCTAAACGTAGAAGGGATTGTAGAAAAGACTTTTAAAAGTGGACTTCTCATACTCGTATTCATATTCTGAATAACCTAATTTCGGCCAACCTGTTTGAAGTAATGGAGCAGAAAAATGCAAAAAATAAACCGCTCGTATCTTTTATACGATATTTTATACTAAATACGTAACTGTTCAATACCATACCTATAATATGCTTGCAGTATGTACTCAACGTATGGCCTTACAATGGGGCATTAAAGGAGCACCTCTATTTCTCGTCGTGGTAGCCGCAGAGCAAAGAATAGAATGTTTTTGCTAAAAAAAACTGCTGGTCCATCTAGAACGCAGCCTGCTTTATAAGCACCTTTTCTATTGCCATAAGGTAACGTCTTCATTGAAGATCCCTCGTAAACTGCCGATCATGACATGTCCCGTTGTATTATGACATATTTTATCCTCATCTTAAGGTCAGAATTCTCATGCTACTACCAAGTTATTCCTGCGTTTCGTCTACTCATAGTAAATATCGATAAATATGGTATTGGATTAGGCGTTGCGTATGACACCTTATTCCCTCCAATTACGTTTCTGACTTTCTTTGTCGCTTTTTGTAGTGCCGATTTCTCTCCTTGTCTTCACCTCGTTCTCTGTCGTTTAATGATGACGTTCCGTTGATTGGAAGGATACCAATTTGGGTTGCCAAGTACATTCATCGGCCGGTAGCGGAATGTTTTTTTAAATAGTAGAGCGAAAAGAATGTCTCACTTACGGCCTGTTCCGGGAAACCTAGTCTAGAGCGTGGCAACCTTTCCGTTTCACAGAGCGTATTCCGGCGCCGCTCCGAATGCTGGTCTGGATTTATGGGTTGGGAAAAGACTGCGAACCACAAATCGACCAGGAATAGAGTAGCATCTACGCTAGCGTCAGCAGAAACGCTGGCGGCGGTTCAGGTGAAAATTGAGCTTTTCGCAAGTACGTGTTCGCTCTCACTTTGACTTATCCGTAAGTCCAGATCCTTGCGGCCTGTATAGCAGCCGGTAACAATGTTGGTTTAATTAATTTTCATTTAAAGCGACACGGGCCAAGAGAGGTATAACCATAAATCTGCAGAAAAAGGGTTATAATAAAGCGAGCTTTTATGTGATTTTCACATTCCAACAGGGAAGTTAGATGGAAGTTCCAAGGCCATTAGTTTTATGAGAGGATACTCTGGAAGCCAAACACATCGCCAGCCTCTAGCCGCATATTTTACGCAAGTAGGGACACGATGAATGCGCAGGGCGGATTATAACTCCTTATACAAACGATAAGAAATTGGACGTATTCGGCACGGCAGAAATTGGACGTTTTTTTCCTAGAAAAACCGTCAATTCAGAGAAATGCTCCGCACAGTAGCGGGGTTCACATAGCTCTGGCCTATAGATCTGCGGGACATTATTCTATCTGCTTCGAAGGATACCGGGTCTTGGATTTTTAACCCTAATTAGCCTTAGACGTTACAGTACGCAACAAAAAGTTAGAAATAAGCTTAGGCTAGAACGTACATCCATTATCTTGATTATCGACTGATTTATCAAACGAGTTTTTATATCAAGGGCAAGCTGTGAAACTTTCGTTCAAGTGTATCGTTCACGTGTTATGCATTGGTGCCCACTTGTCAATAATAACCCATTCGTTAACCGATGAGTCACTGTTTTGGATGATTAAAGAAAATAACATACTAGGAGCAAAATCGACAAGTCACCCTGTGCTCGGTCGGTCGGTCGGGAGCAGATACGGAAAGCAGCAGAACGCCGGAACATAATTTTTTTTCAGATGGTCTCTGCCAAAGGTACCGGATTCTATCCTCATAGGTTGAGAAATGCCGATCTATAATCAATAATCTCTGCCGTTTTATTGATAATAGCATAGTGTCCTGATGCAACTCAAGCAGGCCTACCACCAAATAGACGTGTGGCAAGTTCGATAAAAGGTTTGCCGCAACACGAAATTTTGTTATCTATTTGTACAGACTTTTACTTAAATTGTCTTTTTAAACGTTATTATATTTCTTCAGTTTCTTTCAAACAGTGCCCTCAAGTGTTGAAACAGGGGAATGAATGAGTTATAATCGCCAAAACTAGCGAGATAGGTCAGATCCTTGTGTAATGAATAAAAACAACTAAAAGTTGCAGAGAAGAAAAAAGAGACCTAAACAGTTCTTATGCTGAGAAGGGCTGGTGAAGACAATTGAATGAATAGGCTTCGGACTTCAGAACAGAGCTGGGAAAAATTGTTTGTCCCTCAATTTTATAGTGTTTGCTTGTATGCACACAGTTGATCTGGAAGAACAAGACGTGCGTCGGGCGTTGCAGCTTGGCCCTGTTCATTTCACAGTTGAGACAACAAAAACAGACATTTTCGCGTTCCGTTGGCTCTAGTTAATATTGGATCGTAGTGGTATAACTATTTTCGCTATTGAAACTCTGGTAATTCTGGAACTGACTAGTCATGAAACAAAGCACGCAACATAGTAGGGAAATTGTCCCATTTGATATCTTGATACGGTCATTTGTTGCAATATTAGGGACCGAAGTAACCAGTACACTAGACTGAATTCATACGTACGTACGTATCTATTTTTTGTAACATATACATACAGGGTACGGCACCTAATCTGGTACTTTCCTTTACGCGTCGTTTCTGAGAGTGTCTCTAAATAAAAACAGATATTTCAAGTAGATGTTTACGCATGCGCTAGAAATGTCATTTCTGACGCACACGTTTATTACGTGAGTACAGTTCTAGTTGGGGACCTAAGCCGCTGACTAATTATTCCTTCCTTCCAAATCCCCTTCTAATAGTATTCGCTTTTCGAGCAATATGAATGAGTGTACCCTCGTTAGAGTGTTGCTCAAAAATGCAATATGCGAAAATTCTACCGTAACTAATTCTGGGCTGCAAAAATGCAATGCACGAAACGGTCAAAAACTATTAAAAGGTGCAAAAAACCTAACGGTCGACGCCTATATGGAGGACTTAATTTGTAGCTAATATTCTCCAGTTTAAAGCAGCTGCTGATTTCTAGAGTAAAGACCTATGTGTATCAAAAAGGTTTTAAAGCCGTTCTGATAAATCTTCAAGCATCTTAAATCTAAGTTCTATCGACGATCGTCCGATTTATCTCTTGAAGATCTTCCACGGATCTGACAAAAATCGCACGAAAACCAACAACAATGTGTGGACTGCCGACTTCAGGCATAAAAGGAAGTTCATAAGCTTGGTGGGGGATTCGTCCAGCGCGAAAGAATTGGATAACAGCTAACCTTTGTTCAAATTCTGGAATCGACGAGCTGTTTTTGGCCATGGTAAGTTTGTTCTTTATTAGCGGGGTCAGCGGATGAACACATGTACACTATGGCAAACATTTCGCCAAAGTCAATCCCAATTTAGGCACCGTACCTCGTATAGTGTTTGGCGGAACTTAAGGCAAGATTCACTGACCCGGCACTTGAAGATATAACAATTTGAAGCAATTGGCTCTCAATCGCTTATCTAATAATACTAGTCTATCAAGAATCTAATAAGTACATAACGAGCGTGTATAGTTATTGTGTTGCTAGTGAGGAAATATAGAAAACAGTTTATATTATAACGTAAATTGTTTTATTTGCTAGGGATGCAAGCTCCGCTAAATCTTCAAATCTCCGCCAAGAAGGGGTTTGTTTCGTATAATGAACTGGAGTTTGTTCTCTACGTCCTAAATACTAATGACTGGCATAATTCGTTCTGTCGTCGTCTTGCTGGCGCTAAGATTTGAAAAGCGTAGAATATGTAAGTGGGTGATAGCATCGAGCGACAGCATATACTGCTATTGTAAAAACTTGTCTAGACGATCAAACAGGAACTAGCAAATCGTGCTCTTACAACCACCTATATTAAAACAGCTTCTGCACAATTTTGAAGAACACAATGAAAGGCTGATGGGAGTGTTTTGTTTATATCTTCCTTTATCGGACATCGTGTAGTAGTAATACGGCGAACAGCGTCTTTCACGTACTATGCACGTAATGAGGCACACTGTACTTCGATCGAAAGAACAGAATATATTTTTAACGTTGAGAGCTTTTTCAATATTATCATTCCGATCTGTTTTGCAAATCTGCATTTTCATTTTGCTTGCACTTGAACTCCAGATGCTTCTTCTATATAACCCCACTCAAGTGGGACATATCAATACGGTACTAGGCCGTATTTCAAACACGCCAAATCAAGAATAGAACATGTTTCGCTATCTGTGCTCATGTAGACCCTTACATGAGCGGCCTAAAGCATTAAACAAATTGAATAAATGAGCTCTAACTTAGTAGGCGTGCAGGCTACTTTGCCTCATGGGCGGATGCACTTAAGGAAGTAAAGGCTCTTGCGACGCGAAACAATTTGAGCTAGTCTGTCGTGCCTGCATCACATCCATATACTCTGTCATCATTTTAAAACTAGTAAGTTTTTTTAGTTTTTCAAGGTAGACGGTAGGTTTACGCACGGCTAAGGATGACAACATAACATTGTGCGAAAGATGTTATTGCCAATTTAGCGTACCTTACAGACGTGTAAGTTTCGGTGACAAATGCAGCAGTGCAGAGCATAATTTACAACTTTTTTTCACTTACAGCTATTATAACATTGATATTAATAATGGCAACGCAAATGTTATGAGTGACCCGTCCTCCATAGCGTGTACACTTGAGTGATTTATCTTGGGGTACGTTACATCGCTTTTATATATAGTAACTACACTTTTGTGTTACCAATCAATATCAGCAATATCGCAATGCGTCGTCAAGATCGCCCGTCGTTTAGAAGATAGCATTGTCGACGCCCCGGTGTAGCTTTAGTTAGCTCAACTTTTTTCACTGTAACTTCTACTGCCACTGCTTTGCACGGCGTACGGCTTAAGCTTTTGGCTTATTTCAATGTTTCAGCACGAAAGAAATAAAACAGTTGGCCAATCTCCCTGCCAGAGAAATCTTGTGTTTGTTATTTGTATATATATATATATATATATATATAATGCTACGATATGCTGTCAATACCACGATCATTGTTATTGTTGACATCGACATTAGCAGAGTACAGTATTACACAGACCCTCCTTAACGTTGCGGCACCTTCGCTTTTTTTATTACTCTTAATTATCAGCGGCGCCGCGTGCACGGTGCAAATCTTTGCAGTTACGGGGGGGATCTAGGGGCTGGAGCCGCCTAGCTTTTGCCGTGATCTCTACCATGACCGAGCGGCAGGAGGGTTAATTTGTGTTTGTAATTCACTACATCCGGACGTACCCTTAAATTTACTAGATGTTATTAGCAAATTGATGATTTCCGTGTACTTATTCTGGTTTTGATAGTTTATGTGATAAGCAGCACTCAAATGAAAATGACTTCATTATGTTACCCCAGCTGATCGGACCTCTACATTACGCGGTTGAGCAATTTGTAGATATCCGAAAACGAGGATTCTCATTTAGCCTTCCAGAGTAACATAAAGAAGCGCTGTTATTTGCTATTCGTACGAACTTCTTATGGCCTAGCGTAAAAGTATATCGAATATATTGATTTAAGTTATTATTAAACTGCATCAATTTGTGTGTATCTAACGGGATTAGAAGCAAAGAACCTTCTAGTTTTGACATCCCGGCGTTATCGCCTAGTCCACATATCTAGCAAATGCTTAACTCTAGAGAAACACACATTTCTGTAAGTTTGTAGCAATGCTTTTAATAGCTTCGCATACCGCCTTCAGGGATGGTAAGATGACGGAGATTGCAGTGCTAGATGATGGTGCGATCGTGAGGATCATAAAATCGGGCCGGCGCTTTCATCACCATTACGGTTGCTGACGTCATGGCCACGGCCCCTGATCGAGCCACTTGATCATTAGAACTCTTGCAGGGCCACGTTAGCTAATTCCGCTTCGCGTTAGTTCCCATTTCGCCAAACATCACTCGTCGGAACTCACTAATTCTCCAACGTGGTTCTAATGTCTTTAGGCTCCGCTTTTCAGTTCATTCATTCCCTGGCAGCCTGTCCCGAAACCGCAACAGCGACCTCTGTTGCGCTCTCTCTCTCGCGTTGTCCATTTCTAGCGGTAGTCCCCTGAACTCCTCCCGATTCTCCGGGCTTCCCTTAAGGGTTGATGGAGAGCCAACTACCTCATCTTCTACGGCTGGCCAGTGGTCCGATGGATCGCCGACAGACTGAACGTTTTTGAAGCAATTAAGAAAACATTATCGCCACTGTTGCCATATCCCAATCCGCCACCTGACAGACCTAAGTGCTCTGCACGGGCACGGCAATGAGCCATCTCCGTCTCTTAGCAGATGAATCCTCAAAGCATGCATCACCGCCATTTCAGCGCATGAGCGACGTACGCAGATATCTGATAACAGAAGGTAGACGGACTGCCGTTCTACGCTGAATGCTAAACACGCATCAATTTCATCGTTGGCGTTGCTGGACTACGAAGCCTGAGCTTCTCGACTTAGTGCCACCGAGCTAGACGTCGACTTCTAAGTTAAGTCGAGTGAATAAGCAGGGTGATGCTAAAATCGATCACTGGACTTGTTTGGTCTCTATATGGAAAAAGGTAAGCGGACTCTAGATAATGTAGTGTATTGAAGCATCGATAAGGATCGAGTGCTAGACTAAAACAGCCCGGTCATCAAACAAGACCGGTTAAGAAATACTGACGCGCTTTAAACGGCTTCTGCTCGAACTTAAATGGATCACGTCGTTTTTACCGACTTTCTAGCCATCTGTCGAGCCACTGCTTCGTAGAACTTACCATTGTAAAACATGTTTCTCCTTCTAAATAATCCTGTTAAGATATACAGACCCAGCTGAACGTCTAGCTTTTTCATAGTTGCTACAGCACTTCAACAAAACGCGATGCATGTCACGTGCCAGCATTAAACGGCCGTCATTAAATGTTCGGACCCATGAAGAATTTGATTGTACTGACGAAGCTAAGTGACGCGTAAGTACGCGAAGCCTTTTTCCACTCTTCTATTTTTCTGTTAGACAGGTCCCGAGAGAAATAAGTAACCACTTACTGCTCACTCTGTGCGCTGCCCTCATTCCTTGCATACTGCAACTCATCTAATGGAACTGTGTTTAGCACCTCAAATAACCGTACCATTTCGCAAAGTCATCGTTCCTATGATGGTCAGGTTAATAGCGAATTTTGGTGTTAATGGGGGTGATGCGCCTGAATGGAAGAACACGGTAATTTCATTACCGTGTGATACATGTAACAATATGTTGTTCATGTTGCTTTTTGCGACTAAGACAGACACTTGCGCCTATTTTGCCAGCTTATTTTCAGCCGTGTCAAGATAGGTCCTGAAGATCCTGCAACGAAGATCCTGAAGCGAACTGCTAGAACAGTAAGCGAGCACGGTCAAAACGTAACTAATTTTGATTGACGTAGTAGGCTACCGCCTCTCAGCCTACCTGGTGCTATGATACATAATTTTCTCACTGCATATACAGCTGATTGAACACGTCTTAGACGTGTGTTGGTGGCCATAGCAATATATTCAGTTCGATTTAACACTAAGGAACGGCATTCGCTTCCAAAATAGATCGCTCTCCATCTTCTCCGCTTAAGTCCTTGTAAGGACCGTTAGTTCGATGTTAGAATATTCACTCGTCGGAAAGTAAGTTAGCTCGCATTTTCAACAGGCAAGCGTCGTTTTGTACCAATTACAGCGTGAATTAGGCAGTTCCCGTCTAAGTTCCTCTCTCCTGGAATTTGCGTCCTGGTAGAGGAACGTGCGGTGAGTTTGGGCGGGAACAGATAGCAGCAGCGGCAGTGAGCGCCCGCGGTTGTATTGCCAATCTCCGATGCGAACTCAAACTAGGCCGCACTTCTGATACAATAATTTCTGAAAGTTGCATATTGTATAGCCATCGGTACAATGTCACATAGACTGATCGAACCTAGTGAATATTCCAAAAACATGTTTAATTCTTGAAGCGTTCTAGTAGGTATGAGCTTGGCAGAGGTTCAGAATACTACGACGGACAGCCAATCCCACAGTCTGAGCGATGGCAATACATGTCAGAGTGATGAAATTCGTCGCGTGTACCGAGTGCATGATGCAAGTCGGTGATAAAACCCAGATAAGATCCATCTAGGATAATACCTAGTGATTAAGTACCGGCTGTGGCAACAAGATCAATGGCAAAGTCGCAGGTCTCCACCTGAATTTTTTGAAAACTTTTAGCTCGGCCTTCTCGCAGTCGGAGTTAGCCCTGTCGGAGTTGAACGGCCACAAATTCTGCGTTCGCCAGGTGAGAAGTCAGATGATTTGTTGCGTTTGCTGTACGAGGAATTCCGTATGGTGCACCCGATTTGGCTGAGCTAGCTTTTAAACTCGACCTGTATTCTATACGGTACAGCAGAGGCCACCTTTAGGACAAATACTGCAAAAATGAAGAGCTAGTCGATCGAGCGGATGTCACCCACTCATCCAGGCTTCATAGTCCCTGTTTTCAGGACGTTATTAATGAGTCCATTTTGTCCATAGAACACTTCCAGTGTCGTAAGCACTTTCGTGTGCGCAAAGATTTAAAATCTAAGAGTAATTTATCAGGTCTTCAGTACAGGTAATGAGTTTAACGCTATGACATTGCAATAGATTAGCTGCTTTGTAATGTAGCGAACGAAGGCTGGCTTAATTTTTCTTCGTGAGGATAATACGGTCATCTACAGTTCGCGTTTGCGTTGAGAGAATTTACCGGCAGCCTTAAGGTCTTCAGTCTAGCTCTAGAGTTAACCAACTAGAGTATATAAAGACGAGTTTCTAAAACGAGGATTCAAGATTGATTAAAAAACTACTTGCAGGGTTTTGTCATCGTCGTTATTTATGGAGCTTCCACAGCAAAGAAAGGCTATTGTCGTGGGTTTTTCTTTGCTAAAGTTGTGTCGCGCTTCTGAAAGTTCTCTACTCTTTGTATACAAAGTTTGCGAAACTTTGTGTAGGCAGCTTCTCCTAGCGAGATCCCTTCGGAACGAAGAGGATTGGTTCTTTTTTTCTTACAAGGCACACTCCCGGCAACTTTATGGAATGCAGTCTTCTTGAAGATGGAGACCGGGTTGTATAAGTAAGCGATCATGATAAACCAGGGCGGCGAGAACAGGAGCAAATACGTAAGTAATCTTCACGTACTATTAATCAAGTTAAGCATATTTGTAGAGCCATCTCTCTGAGTGATCACCACTAAACTGTACAATCATATCCCAAATCTTGCACCAAAGGTAGGTTAAATGCTAGTACTAATCGGAGGCTGTTCATACAGATATATAGAAAATGATATAAACAATTTACAAATGTCTGATCACTCCAGTCACTCTGCGGTTTGCTTCGAGTAAGCAGTGTCCAGATTATGGACCTTATATGTGCAGGTGTTTCTTCCGAATCGTGTGTGGCAGACTAGATGTATTCCAGGAAGAAAAGGGAAGTTTAAAATCTTCCTAAACCGACAGATATTACTTTAATATGTGAATGTTTACTCTGACTTCATCAAATGTAAATAGAATTTGTTACAATAATGACGTTTTGCTTAAATAAACAAAAAACACGACAAATAAATAACTTTGCTGATCTTTTTAATATCATAATCACCGTGAATGACCCAAAGTCGTTATAATCATTATAGCTATCTTCTAACTAAGCTTTAATGTACTCATTGGGAATTAGGGCCGTCTTTTACTGTAGCTTATTGAATACGTATAACAGCGATCTTGAAATGGACAAGGCGCCATATATAAAAAAAAAAAAAAAAAAAAGAAGAAACGATGGCGTATGAGCGCCTAAGCACAAGTGGGAATCTCTTCGATTTGCGCCATTTGATGCTTCTCAATATTTTCGTAAAAGTTTGAGAGGTAGTTACGAACTACAGAACGCTCAGGGAATCTGTATCATCAACCGTACTCGTTTTATCGAATATTAGGTATTTTTTAAGGCAGCGTCTTTTGGAAAAAGAGCTTCTTCCATCACTTGTTCGCTCTCTCACTGTGTCACTGCAATACTATTGAGTACGTAATCTAGTCTACAACTTTCTACTAGTACGTTTTTTTCTTTTCAATAGAAGATACACTAAAGGCAGGTCAAGCATTTCGTCGTTACTTGTCGCGACCACTTCTTGTCATCTCCATTTTCAAATGCAAAGCATCCTTCTAAGGGGTACAGCCGACCGTTGCCTTATGGCTAGTGCTAACGCACGATAACCTGGTAAGCAGAAAAATCGATGGCACACTGGACCGCCATCGTCTGGGATAGCATCCGGCAAAAGTCAACCGTTTCACGCTACTCGACCAGAAAGGAAGCGTTCAGCACGATCCTTCTTCTTTGATCGTTCTGTTAGGGCAAATCGCAGTAGAAACATTCACTAGTCCGAAGGGCCTACGAGGATTACATAGGCGTTTTGGGAAATGAGACATAGCGAAACAGAGCGAAAACACCACGGAGATCAAGTAGAAGACGGTAACTAGGCTGTCGTCGTAGCTTACACCTTCTTTGCCGCTTGGTTCCTTTCGACATATTTGATTTGCGATGTTTGAATAGGCATCGTGCCGGCCTCTACATATGCGATGACGAAGCGAATAGAAAAATGAAGAAATAGTTAGTTTATAGCCTTTGGCGCTATGCCTGAGATTCACTAACACGCGTCTAGCTAATCCATCGCTTCTTACGATGTAGCCAGCATTCGCGCACGCGTGTAATAGATATCTATCTACGTCACACTTAATCGACCCGTGACTGTTAGTTAGCAATCTATCGAAGATCTTCTTGAGTCGAGTTTGCGTTTTTCTTCCAGCGTTCTGCGAAGAAAATATTGTCTTCAGTTTACGACAGCATATGCACTAGTATCTGTGTAACAAGCGAGGGGAATGAGAGAATGGTGCTTTAGAGATACTTGGATTACCAATTTCACGACAGAATAAAACACAGCTTCCATGGAGAGGCCTTCTCCTACAAGAAATGTGCCAAAGCAATAAATAATTTACATTGCAAAACTTGTGTCGTTATTATAAATAGTATCTCAAATAAACAGAAAAAATAGGTGTCTGTCTTTCTATTTGCAATTGATATATCTATATTTATGGAATCGTTTGTGATTACCTTTGCTCTCAACTACAAGCATTTTTTAAACAATTATTTATAGTCTATCTGTGCGCATATATTCTGGGTAGACTCACTATGGGATAATTGAATTTGATTTACCTTGCTTGCTTTTCCTGTTCAATTTTATATCGTTACTACTGCTTTGGTTAAAATTTCTATTCAATTTTAATTAATTATTTTCGTTCAGATTGGCCCTTTTTGCTGTGTATTTTCGTTTTGTTCATTCTGTCTGAACATTCTTCCAGCTGCCGTAGGAGAAGCTTTCTAGTACTACAGTTCAGTCTACTTCATCAAAGGGCTGACGTCGTAACGGGTGTCAGGAACTGCGTGAGCTGCAGCATCCTAATGTTTTTCCCCTCTCTTTGCCCGTCTTCTTTTCACCCCCACTTTTGTTACTAGTTTACCCCCGTCTGCCGCGAAAGCTTCGTTCGGTTCACTAGCGCCTCCTAGCGGGCACACGATTTCGCTGCCTTTTTGAATTTGTTTAGGAACGCTTTCCAAGCGAATCACTCTTTCTGTCACTCCATTTTACGCTCTTGTACTCTCTTCTGACCTGAATCGCTGAGGCACTGAACCTGGCTTGAAAGGGACGTCAACGGCAATGCCCGCAGAAACAAAATCGAGCCTATCTTGAGATTTTCCCGTACCTTGCCTCTTTTCCGCTGTGCTGACACGGGATAGCCCACCAGCGTCCACCCATCCGTTCTGTCATTCCTCTCACCTTTTCAATTCATAATTGAGTAGTGCATACGGCCAGGGAAATTTTATGTATATGTTGGTATGCCATTGTTATGTGTTCTGCATCTCCTCGCACCGCCGCCTCTGCTATTTTCACGAAAAAATGAACACGACGTTTTTCCGTTATGTTTCGGCAGGGGATATTTTATCTTTTGTCCATTGCCGACGTAGTTATCATTTTAGTTGTTGTTATTGCTATCGTCTGCCGCGATCCAGAGAGGAATACTGCCACGGCAACAGTGAGGCAAGAGACTTAAACGCTAAAGGCCCAGAGTTAAGAAGCCAAGAGAATCAGATCTTGTAGCATATTCTTTTGTTTTCCCACTTAATCAGAACAAAGGTTAATGCAAACAACGAAATGAAATGGCTAACAAACAAAGGAAAGAGGAAACACAAAGAAGGAAGGGAGACTGGCATGAATGCGAGAGTCTTTCGGTCACCATTGGATATGGACAATCATATATCCAATGGCTGGGAAAATAGCTGATCGGTTTAAGTTGGCCAAATGAAGGAGTCCTTGAAAAAATCGATAACAACTCAAGCACAACCGGAGCTTTTTAAGTGTAGCAATCTCATTTGCTAGATACTTCTATATAAGTAAGACGCAGCTCTGTACTATATCGTGAAGCAAATGGGGTGATGAAATATGTCTGGCCGAACCCCGCAAGGACTCGTTTAAAAAACTCGGATTTTCACTAAATCGAGAAGCAAGCAGCAAATTTAACACAAAAACTAAGAACTAAACTACATGGTTAACCTAAGAGATTAAATATAATTTTCTGAAACCTATAAAAACAAGGAGATTTTTGCTTTCTCCTTTTTTGTTCCTACTGCTTTAGTTTTACAAAATATTCAATTCAGCCAGTAAGTAGTCTTCCCTCGAGATCTTACGGAAACCCCTCGGGGCATTTTAAGGTTTCCCGTTTCAACCTTGGCCGTAGTCCAGGCTACTAGTTTACTCTAGCTCTCTTCGAAATCTTTGAAGGGCCATGTACAATTCAGAGGCTTCCTGGTTATACAGTGTGCAATTAGTCCACTCTCACTCAAATAAAATCGCATAAAGGGTTGCAACAATGAGAGCTATAATCCCGGAACAGCAATTCATCACTGTGGTTTTCAGGATCAGACAATTAGCATTGTCTCATAGCACCATAACCACCTGATGGCGTTTAATAATAACAAGTAGTACATTGTAACATAATAATACCACGCTTTTTATTGCGTTAATGTACCGAAAGGAATAGCTTTCATTGATTGTTTTCTCTTCGCTGCGGCCGCTTTTTTACCGCGTTATCAGGACTCCGCCACGTTAAAACCATGAACAATTTAATTGGTCGTATAAATGTACTACGCAAAACAACCTCTATATACGCTAAGTAAAACGTATATCGAATCTTTTATTAAGCAGAATGCAGGAAGTAGTGGTAAACAACCCTCCAATCTGAATCTTTTATGCTACGACCTTTAACATTTTATATGTATTTTCCTCGGTACAATAAATGTTTCTAAGTAATTTAATGCAAAAAAGAGACCTCTGTTCCATATGAAAGGCTTGCGGGGTGCAAACAGTTCTGACTATAGATTTGCTTAAAATCCTAACATTATGAGACACACTTTTTTGCTGGTGACGGTATTCGCCGAGGATCCAGTTTACTTTATTTCGGTCCTGTTTTTGTAGGAAGTTACGGTTAAGTTTTTGAATATGTTTTGAAGTTTCAATCAAATAGTGAGCGAAGCGTAGCAAAAAAAAAAAGCTGCGATTGCATGTGGCTGTATTCACTTTTATGCTGCTCCCATCGTTACAAAATCCTTTAAATTAATTTTTGCTTAGATTCCTAAAACAAGGCGAACCTGAATTAAAGCAGTAGATCAGCCACGCTAAAATGAGTCACTCAAGGATCTATATTTGTTTCTATTATCGCCATCACAACTTACCAGCTCGGTCACGCGTCACTTGTTGTATTGTTTGTTACTGGATCGAAGGTCACGGCTTGAGCCGAAAAAGCTATATGTCACGTTGGAGTGAATCAAGAGCTACTGATTCATTGAGTGTCTATGTTTATTCCAAAAGAATAACTCATAAGCAAAACTCCGTTTAGATATCCGGTATATATTCCAAAATTGCTGCTTTATCAATAATAGTGTGAATGATTCTTCATCATAGTTCTGTGTCCTGCCTAGATAATTTCTATCAATATTCCCGCACAGTTCGATGTACTGAAAATGTACATAAAGTAAATCTATTTTGAATTGTACTATGAATACTGCAAATGAAAAAAACAATGGATATTTGTTTTGTGTATTAGGCTCTACCTGCTCACCGTTTTCGTCACACACCCATTTCGCTTTTTCCAACTCTTAAAGGCAACATCATGCCCAAACACAAGCCCAGCATTTGGTCACGGCCTGAAGAGATCCGAAGAGCCCATGCCTCCGTGACGTATGGCGCAAGTGGCAAGCAGCTACTAAGACGCTTTCTTAATAGCGTCGCAAGAAGCCTTCTGGCTAGTGGCCAATCGCTCGTACCAGTGGACAGCAGCGGTCCTGCGCGGAAATCAGTTATTTTGCACAAGCGCTAGTGCTCTTTTTTTGGCCGATTTAACGCACAAGTGGATGCGTCGTCAGCACGTATACTTTATGCATGATACTACATGATAGTGTACTTCTGCTTCTACTTGTACCCTTGTAAGTAATGATTTGTAGGTTTAACAAAAAAGAACATTGAATCTTTTTCCGGCCCTTATTCGCCCCACACGGTTCACTTCTACAGATTAAGTGGGCGAGTGGCCAAGTGGCCAAACGGACAGAGAAACAAACGTTGGTAAACGCAATGATGACATGAGAATTGTGTCGTTGTGTCGCATATTAACAAAGGCTTTATGTGGAGAAGATACATAGGCGAATCAACGATAAGACCAGTTGGCCAACAGCTGATAGCAGTTAAGTGAGTCTGGCTTCTTGGTCTAATAAAACTATACTATTCGCAGTATTAGAATAACGAGCCCGACGCTGCGGACAACGTGAGTACACTTTACCGGTCTGAGACCAACACAGTGTACAAGGTTTGTTCGATAAACAGTACAGGCACAGAGATACGCCTTCACATAGTCACTTTGTTACCTTACCTACCTAAACCTAAGTATATGAATAGGCGACGCAAACAGTTCATAGCTATAGTTAAATTCATATTTGGCACACATAAGTGCATTAACTTTTATGATATATTTGCGGTTGCGAACAACCTTGTACCTTAGGTAATAATTGATTTTAAACGTTACCAGCTGAGACGAAATTTTTGTTACTTCATCCCTCAGTCTTCCTGTAGTGTTTTAATTAGAGCTAGCTGATAAGATCATTCCCTCAGATAGTTTACGCCACTTATTTGCCAAAACCGCGTATTGACCGGCACAGACGTCGAGTTCCAGACACCCTCGCCAGTGTTATTCCCGTATTTTAGTCAACCTGGCTTACGATTTGCGCGTAGCTTGCACACAAGATGTCTACATAGACGCCAGCATGAGGTGACCATACATGGCAACATCTGAAAGGAACACTTAAACGCATCTATGCTTCAAATGACTCATACAATAAAATGTTGAAAGCAAAAGTTTAAATATTAAGGAGCTTTGACAAGCTCTCTTTCTGCGCTTCGTTCCTTTCTATATCGAAGATCCTGCACTGCATAGGCCATCTGGACGTAAAGCTGAAATCGAAAAGCGACTGTTCATTGGCGTTGCTATGTGCAGTTCTGACAGTATTGCCAGTAGTAGGCCGTGTCAGCTGCCCCGTTCCTCTAGCCACAAACGGCAGCTTAAGGCCAACATCGATTGTGGCCGGCCACGTCGAACGGACCCGGGCGCACGGGAAAACGCTCTGCACCGGGAAGTCTCAATGGCTAATTTCTCGCAACTGCTCTCAATGGCTGAGTGAGGAAAGTAGCTCATCGCCCATATGCAATTGAATCGCTCCTGAGATCTAAAACTAAAATCGTCTCGCTAAGATTCAGACTGCCAGACTGTTGCTCTTTATTGTTATGTTCACGATCGATCATTGCATAGGTTCGTTGTAATGATGGCAAAAACCGGCTGTCCAAGTATAACTATATTACATTGCAATTCCCTCCTGTGTGAATTATGAAACTGTGAAAAGAATTTGCGCTTAATAGAAACGAATACGTCCGCGTTGGTGGCTGCGATGACGGAAAAAAGGAAGTAAATAACGATTGTAAATACAAACACGCAGTAGTTTCTTACTCCTTGTTAGTATACAACCTATAACACTATACGCATTTAGGAGAGAACGATCTGTAAAACGCTTACAAGTGGTACTCAAACCTACGACAAGTGGCACTTAGCTGCGTCCTTCTCCAAAGTGAACCGCAAACTGAAGAAGGCGGACAGATTCGGCAAATGATGAGACGTCTGCGCCTGTACAAACATAACTTGAATGAAGATGGCGTATGCTTTATGTGGATAGACTATTATGCTCTTCCAATAGCATGTACTCCGTCCTATCAACCCTATATTGGTCAACCAAAAAGTGATGTTATTCTATGGTGGATCCTCGTGACTGAAGTTTGCGCTAGGCGTGTTTGCCTAAAGCGTCCACAGATGCTTGGTGGGCGGTACGCAGGCGGCGTCTGTTCATCTACGGGTTTTCAAAATAGACGCGCCGGTTACTCGTTGCGAAATTCCCCTTCAGTTGAAGTCCGTCTGCTAAGCTAAGCAAGGCTTTACAGAAGAAAAGAATATAACACTCAATCAACTCTGCATATACGCCGGTGCACTTTAATTTGGCAAGCTTGCACATACGATGTTTGTCAGTGTTGTAAATAATGCGTAAACATCTTACCAGATGAGGCTATGTTAACGTGAGTATCGAAACTTTTTTCTTCGATTTCTTCAATGTTTGTATGGACAATGCCATACGCGTATAACGATCCAAACGGCCGCTATTGTTATTACTATCACATTTTCTCAAGCAAAGTTCCCGTTTAACGGTTTACGTTGTACATCATATGACCAACGCCAAGGGTCCTTATGACAACAATTGTATTGTTATGGTTAATATTAAAATCATATTACATTTTAAATTGTCTTCAGCTTGCATCGTTACAAACAGTATGGTCTTATCCTTAAACGACTTATCCTGTCATCTAGTTTCGAGTCTAATTTGATTTGAAATTAGGAGTCTTAGCCTCGTATGTGGATTTACCGATCGCCCACCTAACCGATACCCTCCTACGAAATCTGGACCACATACCCTCAATCGTCTCCAAGAGTTATCGTTATGAATATTTCCGTCATTATATCGAATCCAGTGAAATTTAGACGGGACCAACTTGTCATCACTTTACGTAAATCTACCGTCGGTATAAATCCAGTCATCAACCATTTCTCTATTATGGTTACCTCAACGTCGAGAGGACTCGCAGACAACAAAATTAACAGAGCGGCGAATTAACGAAAACACAAGAAGCGAAAAATCTATCCATACACTAGTCGCCAGGTCAAAGCTTTATGAACGACTTCTAAACCGCAGTTTGGAACGGCGATTCAATAGAGTTAAATGTCGACATGGAAACGCTGTACAACGGTAGCTTTCAGACCGACGAAAGCGGTAATGGACTCATTAACCCTTAGAAAAGCAGGTGTTGGTTCAGAATGCGCGAAGAAGCCGCAGAGTGCTTGATTATCCTAAACAAATCGTTGCTTAGTCTTTCTCCGCCTTGGTTGTGTCCCCTGTCGCTCTATCCCACTAGACGTGACCCAATCACTTGCTCTGTATTCTCCCTGTCCGGCGTGTACGTAAACGGTAAATAGAAAGCCTCAAATGATTATGCACGAAACGGCTTGCCACATTATGTTTACATATTTCAATTGAAATCCGCATATACTCAACCTAGTCCTGTACATAAATACACGTTAAAAATTAAAGAAATGAAAAGTATTATCAAAACATTTAATGAGTTCATAGCATAACCATAGCAAATTCTGTTGTTTGTTAATCAGAGAGAGTGAAGAAAAACCGAACACAACAGCAAGCCTCAGCTATATAGTATTGCATGGGACGTTCTGTCGAACGTTACGTGTTGTTTAGCGTTAACGGTACATCACAAAATAACCTATCATCCTAACTCGATCGATTAGGAGCGTCAGGCCCTTATGTATCCGATATATGAATGTCTGACATATCTCAACGACTGATGAATGATCAGGCCGCTGAGGTCGAGCACTGACACTGCACAGATAAGAGTGTGCGAACGATTACAACTCAAGGAGTCTCTCTCCGCCCAGCGCTCTACTATAACGTTCGATTTGGCCGTGTCCTGACACACGGATTATAAAAGTTTCATTGAGCAGAACATAACTATGTAAGAAAAATTGTGTCACGAAAAAAACATAGAAACAAAAAACACGAAAGAAAAAAAAAAAAATATATATATATATATATATATATATATATATAGAGGGAGAGAGAGATCATAATGAGGAAATATGTGGTATGTACAAACTGGAAAATTTGCTTGAAACTTCCGCAACCGATTGAAGTTCCGAACGAACTATTATTACCTCTAGCTAATGTAGCGGTGAAAACCGCAAACACCCGGGCGTGAACCCGAAAGCTTAGAGTTAAAAATTATAAGACGATAACTGTAAAGTCAACGGACTTAATAGAAAGGCGCTATGATGTGACTGGTGTTGGCAGCTCTTGCCTGGTTTTTAGCATTGTTCGACTGCTTCTCTTTCTTCATTTTTTTTTCATACCGCACCAATGACGCAGGCGCACATGCCACTATATTTAAATAGACAAAGCGAGTTACAAACCCGAGTTGGTATTTGTACGTTTGCAAGAGTTGCGCAGGGATTACAACAAGTAGCCTCGTCATTCTATGCCAAAAAGTTGAAGGCCCGTAAATGTCTCCTGCGTGGACGATGCTACGCTACTGAAATATGCTGGGCAATAACGATTGTCGAAGCCAATAACAGTCATAGTAATACCGAAGCTTCATAAAATATCGTTAGTGATAATTCAGTCCTTCTTAGCAATCAACTAGTATTAGCAGTGACAATAATTATCATATGAACTCTAGCAAGGATGCTGCATAGATCCTGACAAGCGAGATAAGGACATAAATTATTCCGCTTACGTCCCCTTTCTCCGACGTTCCCGCCGCACGACCAAGTCGGATTCAAGATCTTAGATCTGGTATCGATAGCTTTAACTCAGATTCGTCAACATAACAGGCGTCGTTAGGACGCTTGTACTTATTGATATAATAACGATTATGTTACTCATGTAATATGACAGTTAAGAAAATTGCATAAAACCCATCTACCAAGATTGTTAAATTGGGTAGTTTTGGGAATGATCACTCATGAACAAATACGGACCAAGCAATACATGAGCAACGAATTTTCAGTGGACTATAAATTCGGAGTAAGCGCGGCCAAAGGAGCTGGTTATTGCCTACTTCTGCGCTGCCTCGATAATTAGGAGATGAAAGCCCCTATTTAAAAATCCTGCGATTGCGGGTTACAACTGGCACGTGGGGTTGTAAAAAAGTAGACAAAAGATTAACATCTTTCTATCTAGTCTAGTTCTAAGTTCTACTCATTCGCTTCTTGAAATCTCGTCGAATCTTCAACGTGTTACGTGTGGTTCAGATAACGTTTCCTGCTTGATCGAAAATTGACGCAGAATCTCATGGCATCTTACTAGCGCTTAACCTAGCACTGATCTTGTATGCGTGTGTAGCGGATCTATTTGTTTTCCGTCTTGGTGCCTGTAAAACAGCCTGTATGTATATGTTGACCCTTTTTAGCGACAATACAGGGACGTTTTAACATTTGTCCGTTTATAGGTCCTGTTATAAGTATGAATTGAAATGAGTAAAAGAGTACACTGAAAGACAGTTACGGTGAACGTAATGAGGTAAATCTGCTCGTGAGAAAGCCGAGTCCTTCCGGTGCTTTAATCAGTGTTCCCCGTTCCATCTGCTTAGTTCAGTTCAAGGACGACTATTTCGGCTGCAATAGAGGAAAACTTACTCGGATAAAGCTGAAAGCAGACTGCAGAAGGCTTAGACTTCGAAAAACGCTAGTTTTTGAGTACGTGGATGTTCCCTCATATTCGTAAGAAAGGCAGTACCCCCTATAAAAATTCACTTCGTTCGCTAAAAATAACAACACGCTACTGACTACGTCTCTTTAGCTCGATCATTAATTAGCAACAGCTCCTTTTTAACTTTTCATCGGGTATATGTAGTCTAGAGAGTTTTAGGTACTAGGGTATGAGTAGTTGGCCGCTGTAAATATCACATAGAACTGGCCTCGAGTAGCAAAAGCAAGAAGTGACAAGCGAAAGGCCCTACCACTTCCAAATCTTTACTTGTGTTACTATTATACTTGTATAATTACTGTATTTTCACTAGCTTCGTTAATGCTACCATTTCCATCATCGGAATCATAATCGTCGTTTGAAATATGGATGAAACTTTAGGGAAATGCCGTAGAACTTATCGGTTTAGTGTGAACAGCGGTAGCACAGCCATGAAACAGGAGCGTAAACGGAAAAAACGAAATAATCAGCAATAGCGAGAACGTATTTTAAAACAGAGATGTAAACAGAGCAAAAACGTTGCATTACTCGGTTCAATTAAGGGTTAGAGTCGGTTGGTGGAACGAGACACGGTTTCCGGCAGTAAATTTGCGCAAAGCTCACGGCGATTTCTTGATGATGTTTGTCTTTACAAGACATAAGGTACTTCGTTTACTCGACATGACATCATATCCTTTTGTCGTATATATCAATATATTGCGATATAGCGTCTGACATCGTTAACCCAAAGCTCCAGTTAGAGTTAGGCTCTGTAGCTGCGCGTTCATTGAAAATGTAAAAAAGCAGAACTACGGAAATCTACAGCATAGTTAACATGGGGATGGAAAATGCAGGCTACATGTAGCTTTTATCTGAACGTAACTTATCAGTAACTGTGTGAGTTGTACGGGTCGTAACTCGAATAGTTAGCGGATACGATTTCTAGCGAACATCAAATTTCCAAAGCGTCTCTGACCTGGCTAAGTTATTGTTATTATAGAGTCGAGGTTCGATCGCTTTGCTATCGTCAGTGATGTCGGCTCGTTCCTGCAACAGCTGGCTGAGTCGAATTGGACCATATTACATTTTTTTTGCAATCGCTTTACGATAATTCACTGATGTTGAATAGTAAACCCATTTGTAGCCGGCTGTTATGTTGTTCCGTATTCACAACGATGATCTTACTGGGTGCCATTTCCTCTGCAACGTAAGCTATGAGCCGGTCACCAGCTCTAAGCGCGATTTTCTCCCAGCTACAGAACCGGCAGCAGTAGTCAGTAAGGCTCGTAGTGGCAATATAAATAGTAACAGTAAGCCTTTAAACACGACCCTTAATTACGCGATTTTGACGACGAATGGCGGCTGCGTAACCCCAGTACAGCACAAGTCCCTGAACGAGCAAATTCAAGATGGTTGATTCATCCGACGACCATCTCAGGGGCAGCAGAGCAAAGCGGGCCAGATAGAGCCATAAAAGCGTGATATGGTGTCAGCTGTCCAGGCTCACCAGATGTGGGCGGACAACTTTTCGTTTTCATGAGGTTTCTTGCTAGGCCCGATGCCCTGTCTTCTTTGTTCTTTATTCGGCCTCAGAAACGAAGCAGCATAGTTTCTCGTTGCGCCATTTAAGTCTGAGGAACAGATGCGTCTCCCAACGCTCAGCAGCGGCTAAACGGCAACGGCAGGCGCTCTACTAGTAGTCAAGTGCGAAAACGGCTTGAGGAATGATTGTCGAGTGGCCAAACGGTAAACGTAAGCCCTGTTTTTTAATCTTCAATCGGCGACAGAAATCGTCAAGTGACCTATTTTATCCAAACAGCCCTCTATCCGAATCACCCTCTATTCAAGCCGACCACCCATTTTCCCCCGCAAATTTCTGACTGCTGCTACGTAGGGGCTACAGCCGTCGAGCGCAGGCCCATTCCATATCTTTTCGTCCCACATCGTACCTGCGAAGCGATTTTGAAAGGAAAAAGAACGCAAAGAGAGAACGTGGGGCTTGAGAAGAATGCTACGTTTTGCAGAACATAAAAATCGCGGTAGTAACAGGCCAATTTAGAACGATGAATAGCAACATTACTAATGAAGGATCGGATATGTAGCGAAATGTTTGGCCGTTTCGCTTGATACGGTCGTCTAACCATATACAATTGCCATTCAAGACGGCATTGAAGGTTGCCAGACGGAAGACGTCATCGCTGGAAAGGGCATAATGCTAATCATTTAAGGATTTCGAAGCCAAGGTCTTCGCTAGGCTTGCTAAAAAGGTGTGATCATTAAACACCGACTAACATGTTAAGACATTATCGCATGGTATCAAGAAAATGATCCAGAGGCAGTATGAAGAGCAGCTGCTGCCTATACAGTTATTATAGCGTACGATTGTCAAAACGGGACGTTAGCGTTAGAGGCGGTGGCTCTGTCATCGATCACACATATTACGCTAATTCATAGGAATGGTTCACCTGCATAGCGATATAAACCATATGCCTACTTTATATACGAAGCTCGCTTCTAATGCACATACATTGTTGTCGATTGGCTAAACAAGACTTAAGCTAATAACGGTTATTTTCTTTAATTAGTAAAATCTACACGTATGATACAGGACGGCCACAACCTTGAAATAAAGTCATACATGCATCGGGTCTAAAAGTTGTTTCCGTATCCCCCGCCTGCATAATTTCAAAGTTCCATGGGTATTCTTCTATGTAGAGAGTGCTTCACCTACGCTTATGTTGCTTCCAGTGCAAGGTAGGTTCTGTTGTGTTAGTACGAATGACCCCTCTTAGATTTTCGTTAGTCCTATTTCGTATCACAGCCTATCAGATTATCGACGTACGAATCACGTTGCTTGCAGAGTCCGCCAGAACACTGAATACATGTGAATTTAAGCTCGTTCAGGCGAAACCGCACGCGAGGAGCTTACTTCAAATAAATCATGCTTCATCGATTTGATGATTCACTAGAGTATCTGAAGAATGATGTAAATGTTTTTGGTTGTGGATTGAGTAATAACAAGTTACTGAAAAGGGGTCGAGTTTTCCCTTAGCTACAATGAATGAGAAAATTTAAAAACGAATTGTCAAGACTACTTTGCGCAACGTCCTTTCCTTCTACCTCTTTTGCGTAAGTATTTTTAAGTTGCTTAAAGTTATCGCTTTTGCTATTAACAATTAGGGTTAGGACTGATACGCAGCTACGTCGTATCGCGTTGTTCATAACTGGCTTAGGGATTACGGTGTCGACGCAGAGGAGTGATTTATTCATACAGCTACATTATGCTCTAGAGGTTTCTTGCCGAGAATTATGTTGAATTCCAATATTTACTGTATATTCCGTAAGTAAGTAGGGGGGTCGGAAGAGGTCGCAACAAAAAGAAAAAGTGGTGGAATTAAGTTTTCAAAGCTCTGTACACAACCTATATCCAGCGACGTCAATGTATTTTGAGTATATAACCGTCACAAGATCTGCCTTTTTAAATTCAAGCAAATACTCCCAACCGTTTGTCACGAAAACGGACCGTATGTTAAGCATAGAGACAATTTGTAAGCAGCAGATGTCAGGCTAGCTTTCCTTGTAGATAACAACACATAGTAGATGATAGTACATCGTATAGTAGAATTATTTGTTTTAGCAGTTAAAAAGTTCAACAATTTGCATGTCCGAGGATGAATGGGTAACAAGCAAGCATCATTTTTTTAATGCATTGCAGTTAGCATAATCACGATGTCCTAGTAGCAGACTAAAAAAGGCGTAAACCAGATTCAGTTAAGTACCGTACTTGCATCACTCTGTCCATAAAATACCTACCGAGCAAAGCTTCTGGTCCTTTCAGTATAATTCTGCATAAATATATTCGAACGACCATAAATGCCTTTGAATGGACTATTGAGATGTCTTGTGAATTCGCTGGGACTAGTTGTTTGCGTATGGGATTAGTTCAAAGCGGTTATGGCTCTAAAGGTTGGGGCTAAGCCAGGTGGGCCTTATGTTATTCGCCTTTTGTTCAGACTAAACCCGTCAAATAAACGTCATCCGCATTATCGACCATTACAGAGTAAACTAATGATGACTCCCGCAGCGGTAGCAATGACTGAAACCGTAGTCCGTCAATGGAAGCGACTGCATTTCAATGATCGAAGTTTCCATCGCCGCCTTTATCCCGTCGCAAGTCTTATTCCGTGTCAAACGAATGTTCCAATTGGAAATAGGCAAATGAACGTAGCAACCTATGTCGTCTGGATAGCATATTGGTAGTAATAGCTACTAAAATGGCCTTTAGTATATAATGAATGTAAACTTCTCCCTCGTACTTACATGAACGGGCGGAACGAGTAAGCAAGTAACAAACATCTTCAAAATCGATTTCCATTCCATTACCTAGCCAAAACTTTAACTGCGTAGCTATGGTCAGCTGTACGCAAACGTCACATGACTACTAACAGAAACATTTCAGCTGTGTGCGTTGGCTGTAGCAGAACTTCTTTCTGCCGATTCGTGCAGTAACTGCAAAATTATCTGAACTGCAAGTATCCGCTTTGCAAAGAGCCACGGGCTCTCTTATTGCTACAGTCACTAATGGCAGCACTCTATCGGTAATTTGCCCATCACTTAACTATCGGACCCAGCCTGGTGATGGCGGCTACATGAAACGTTGCCCGTTATCCTTTACGGCGCAAAGGTGTCTCGTTATTAAGGAAGCGGACTTCGCAAGCACTTTGTGCTAGTATCTATGCGGTACGAGATGAGACCCTGTTCTAGGCTAGCGGTAAGGATAGTACTTATAGCCTTTTTCGTTATTAAGAGCTTTGCTGATCAGAGCTGAGACTCTACTTTCTGGCTTTCGTGCCACCTTAAGGCTTCTTCGTCCTCCGATTCCATCACTTCCATCGAACGCCGCCCGTTAACAGCTCCTCGGTTTGATGGACTTCCAATATGAGCTAATCTTCCTACCTATCTTTCGGATAGAAGATTCGCACATTAGTGGCCACAACCCGCTTAAGAAATAAAACATACGGATATACCTAGATAAAAATGCCTGGTTGAAGACCGAACGACGCTTTATTGAATCACGTATAACGACCGGTCGGGACACTGGTGGAAGGCCATAAGGCTCAAGACAAGTTTAGGGTGCTATGTGATGATAATGAGGCAATCCTGATCAAGTTGCCCATTTCATTGGCTCGAATTTGCTGACGCAGTATCTCGAGTACATAGTCGTATGCGTCCATAAACGTAGCACATGTGCCTTATGTCTAGGTTCCTCGTTTTACAAGTCCATAACCCAAGAAACATTAGCTAACCAGAACCGATAGACTAGCACAGAAGGAAAGAAAGTCTGATAATGAACAAAGAAGCATGGCCATATGTTTCATTTAAATGCGATTCATGCAGCCTATATTTTGTGACTACGGAAAATAGTTCACCGAGATAGCTGTACCGCATGCCGTCTCAACTTTGGTAAAGTGCTATTGCCATTTACCCTCCATACCGAACTAATCGTCTGTCGAATGTCAAATCTTGTGGATAACGGAGACGCCTTTAACGTGTTCGAATGATCTCTTCGATCAAGGTTTACACGCCTATTAACTATGAAACGCGTATCTGGAAGCACCTAGACCTGTTTCTCGTAGACGCACACATAGAGGCGTGTCGTATGTACACCCCAATTTTCTTGCAAAACGCAGCTTTCTTCGAATAATATTATTCCGGTAACCGGCTCCGTCTGATAATGCCTAGAAGAGTCCAGACGTACAATTTAGAGCAATCTAATGGTTGATCACAGCGTTTTCTTCAGCTTTTGGACGAAATAGCCATGTACTCATCTAGCGAGGTAGAGCCGTTGCCGAGACACGAGCTCACAGAAGCAGTTTACAGCTACAAATGTTATAGATCGTAAGTTTTCTTCTCCATAGCACAGCATATTATGGATCACTAGCAAATGATCTTCATTGACGAACACGGATACTCAACGTGGTCCAAGCTGCAGTTACATATTCTAACAGGAACTGCAACATTTCCATAGGGTAATACATGATAAATGATTGAAATTGCGTATACTGCTTGTTATATAAATTAATGTACGCGTTGCCGAATACTATACGTGGTATTAGGACAGAGTGAGCTTAACTATAGTCCCTATGTTTTGGTTGGTAGAAACTATTGTATGCATATTGCGATTTTGCCTTAGAAACTATATGGGAGAAACGTGCATATGGCACTTTCTCGACACGCTTGGTTGCAGTATCGCCCTTGTTGTAAACGGGCCTCGTATGTTTGTGTAAAACCCTATATAAACACTCAGTGTTCTGGCCTGTTTCAACTATGTCCTTTTGTACGAGGCTCATTCGATTCTCTCTTAGAAACCATGTCCCCACAACATGCGAGCCATACTTTACATTCAGAAGCGATTGTTATGTGAACCTAAGCAACAGAATCCCTTTCGGGCCGCTAGTACAGCTTGTTCTATTGCTATTAGTGGCGGCAGCTTGTTTGATGCTTGGCCGCCCTTCCGTTGTGTCCGACGTGGTCCTGCATGGTGCACAAATATACACATGCAGTCACAGAGGCAGTTAGCCGTGGGTAGTTTTGAGCTTAGCGCCCCTGTGTCTGTTAGCTTCTACAAGTCTCGGTCGGCCACTCGGATGCTGCCCGCGTACGGCCGTCCAGAAGGTCTCTGTCCTTGGCGAAGCGATACTTCATCGCAGCGCGACCATGGCCATACGTCCTGGCATTATGTGCAGCCAAGCAGCGTTGGCAGAGGGCAGAGATTCCCGAGACGCTTCGCTGATCCGATGCTCAGCATTCGACATGTGGCAAAACCCACTAGAGCGAATCGGTTTACCTGGGACATCTCAAGCAGAAGAAATAATCCCAGCGACGTAGGGCTCGGTCGTCCTAAAAATGGGTCTGTTTATTGTTCACTCTGAAATGGCGGTGCGGCACTACAGCATTACTTGTACGAATACTGATTCAGAACAGACTTGTTGTAGAAAGGCCACACGAAGGCTTGTTGCTGGCTGAAATCCTACAAATGGAGCAAATTGCACAAATCGAATAGTTAGCATCCGGACATTTCCTATCTGGCTGCAGAACAAATAGTGCAAACAATTTGCGTACATTAGGATATAAACATGAAATCTCTTCTATCTTGTCGATGTTCGGTAGGAACACACAGTCCATTTTTTACATAGAGGAAAACCACATTTTTATAACCGGTTGTGGTCGGTACGGTGGGTCATTAGCTGCTTAAAGCTGCAATAAAAGTGCTCTTGACTATGATTAAGTAGTGTACTACGTCATAATACAAGAAACTGTTTTCCCCAAGTAACGTATATTTAGGCCCATGATGTTATATAAACAGGCTCAAGTTTAGAGTTTTGACGTCGTATATTGTCATAGCAGCATAACGGGTGTCCGCCCTTTTCGTAATAGCTTCAGCGCTAAAAGTTTATGTGGAAAATCTCGGGTCGCAACATCGTAGAAAAGGCTAGAAATGAATCTCATGTGATGATGCGACGCTCGTGTAGATTATCGTTGTACCACAAAGCAAACTATATTGTTCCTGAAATTAAAACAATGTCAAGCCTGCCTTCGACACTGTACATCATGCTTCCGAGGTCCGGTTTCTCACTCCCCTTTAAATATATACATAAATCAAAACCCGAATTAAGAAATTTAACTACATAAATATAGATCTAAAAGTAAATATGATAATAGCGTTTGCAGCCGCGTGGACTTCCTTTGACTCTTCCGCTTTCACGTCTATTTCTTCAACGTTACCGGAGAATCACAGTATTCCATTAGTAGGCAGTAATGCTTAAATATCCATTAGTGAAATTACATTTGACCGCTGCAAGCTCTTCGTGGGCTATGCACCTGGACATGTTTGATTGGCCGTAGTGAAGCTCACAAGCAGTCGTATGCCGTGAGACAAGCGTTTTTGCTCCCTACTTGACTGGCGGGCAAATCATTTAGCCGCATAAACGCATCTGTCCATTAAAGGCGCGACTTACGTTTCCCTTTCTGCGTACCGGTTGTTTGCTGTTGGCGCTCCGTCACACGCTTCTGTAATTGTCTCACACGCACACCCACGTGAGCACTCAGGTGATGAACCGTCGCTTGACCCCAGCAGCAGCATCATCATTTGGCGCGCGAACCATACTATGCATTAGTATGAAGAAGCTTATTGTAAATGCGGTATAGTACAGTCTAGATGGCGGTATCGAAATCGCAGTGCCGGTGGGAGAAGGAGCGAGGAGCAGCGCAAAGGAAAAGCCAGGGCTGGACCGACACCCGGCAGGACAGGAACCCAGCGAGGCTTTTAGTGGCACTTCCAACAATACCTATGCGTCTCCTTTATATGCTGAAGTGGGACTTGAGCTCAATGGTTCACAAAGTAGAGCCGGTCCCACATGGGCCACTGGAGCTCGTCGCCTACGTCGAAGTCTAATTTTTAGACGACACACTCGTTTTCGAAGCGGAATACGCTTCTGACAGCGGCGCTTGCTGTGCAGCATTTCTAGGCGGTCAACCGATCGGGGCCGGAGGAAGATACATTCCCTCCATTTCCTCGATCGTTCTAACAACTAGGAGCTCACAGTAATTATGGCGCGGCAATCGGTACTAGCCCTCATTATGATGCCTCTTGCTTGTCGCTGCTGTTGTTGCTACGATTATTTTGGTTCAATAATATAGCGCGTATTTGAAAAGCATTGAACGAGGCCAATAATGAATTTAAACGAAGGAGTCCTGTTTGGTTTTTGTCTAGGCTACCATCAGTGCACATTACACGCTTTGTTTAGAGAAACATGGCGTATGCTACTCTCGTATAATACAATGATTTTAGAATACCAACTAAAAACTACTTTCAGGCTTCAAACAAGCAGGGCGGAATTAATAGGAAATATGAACGCACCTTTGCAAGCCACGTTTACGAAATACTAAATGTAGAAGTGATAACAATCGAGCATATTCCTAGGCAAACATCTCTCACGTCTTTCAGTGTTTTTAACTGTTCTGAATAATTTTACGCTGCATCGTATATATTCGTCGTTATCGAGAACTTCGCTCGACAGATAAATGTCTGTAACTACAGTGACTATACGAGCCCAAAACACTTCAGACTGGCCGAAGCTTCAACATTGGATATATTGGAAAGCTAATAGAATCCTTTCTGCCGCGGATGTCACACGACGAAGCGTGTGTGACCTGACAACAAACTTTGTTTTGTTATTTCCCGATAGTAGATACACATAGGAAGATCGGCTGCTTGATTATTACCGACGTGTATCACTTCCAACCTTTTAATTCTGACCTACATTATTATGTTGTGCATTTAAGCGGATAAATTGAAAAACCACCGACGTCCAGAGCAGAGATGTCTTGGAATAGCAAAACCCTTATTTGATCGTCCTGAAGTCTCGTGATATATATATGTTTATTTTTGAAGATCTATTTCCGTACGAAGATCGTAACTGGAATGATGCTTCAGAAATGTCGCCTATCCCTTTTCGAAATTGAAACTGGCACAGAAGAACGCGACTTGATTGCTGGACGACCCTAACGATATGCGTAGGGTGTCTAACATGGTTTTACGAAGACTCGCTTTCAAACAAACATTCACTCTCGGACCCCACATTATATTCAAGCTTTCTGCCGAACGTCTCCCTTGAAACAATCTATCATGTACCTCTTGTACGCTTTACGTTGTTAGAAAGGGTCAATTTTAGTATATAATTTACTTGTGCTATTAGGAACGCAGGCTATGTTTCAGAATGCTGACAGGCGTATTCCCACACTGGCCCACGCTGGTATATGTAAAGAGCGCATAAAGCATTTATGGCGCTAATAACTTCTAGCCAAAAAAATTAAAATTTCATATTTATTCCAGTAGAGTTATTGGCTGCGAGAAGCCTTTTGAGTTCCTGTTCATTCCTCTGTACCGAGGCCATCTGGAACCTATCAGACATTTGTTGAAACTGAATTCACTTTTCCAGGTAGGCAGATCAACCTCAATGATAACGCTATTCTACTTATCTCTCATTGAGGCCAACGAGGGCTCGCTGCGTTTATTGGACTATTGGATTTTTTTCGGTAACGATGAATCAGACTCGTTAAAGCTCACCTACGTCATTGTCATTGCTTTCGTTCGTATTTAATCAACGAAATGTAATGAGATTAGCCCCTCGCGATGGAAAACGTGGTTCCTCTTAGAGCGTAAACACGACTTCAAGAGTATGAATTTTTCCCTCTCGAGTCAAATAGGGGTCTATTGGGCACGGAACTCTCTTAGAGACTCATATATAGCTATGCATCCATTGATGATATGTTTCTAATTATGCATGCTTTGTTCTAAATTCGTTATAGCGTTGAATGTTGACGAGACGTTTGAGAAAAACAGACAGATTTGTCGATATATCGATGTTGGTCGAAGTTACTGAATACCGCCAGCAGCAGATTGGCGTCGTGTGTTAGTAAGAGTTGAAGTTCAGTAAATCTACCGGCAGTGCTGGTCGTGTGTGATGGTTACAAGTCGTATCTGTGATTGCCATCGGCAGTATCAGCTCGCGAACAAGCGATAGTATCGATAAGGGAAGGATCTTGTTACGAGCGAAACGTAACAGAGCGGAATCGACGTGGCATAATTGAAGCGCGGACAAAAAGCGGGGGATGTTTTTCTTCGTCTTGTTCGTTTTCTCTCGCCGTCTGGATCTTCTCGTCGGACGTCCGTTGCCCAAAGTTCCGATCGTCGGCCTGCGTTGATCCACTGTGTAGCTGCTGCTCAGTGTCCCACGCGACTCGTTCTGTTCTATAGTATTTTCACGCTATGTATGTAGCCCAAGTAGGATAGAGAAGCTCGTAGAGTACTTAGCATGTGACGTGGATGACCTCCTTCGCAATTCTCTTTCGTTTGCCGTAAGAAGTAATAAAACTACTCTCTGGGGAGACATAACAATTGCTGAGCGTTAACCGACAAACCCAGATAGGTAGGATCAAGGAAGATTCAGCTACAAATAAAGTTACCATCGCATACACGGACACGCGCACGCACAGGCTCTGTGAAGACCGATTGATCGCCAGTTAACGCCACCGCAGTCGTCTTTTGAAGCACCGCTGTGTACGTCCACTGGGCCTCTAGTCAATGATACTGTGGATAAGCTGACGACGTTACTGATAATGAGCCATTATCGTCTTCAACGAACAACAAACAAAGCGACGTTTTCCTAAGAGTCTCCCGTTTTTCACGCCTTGTCAGGACCGACGTTCTATAAATCGGCAACTGTACCTTATAGTGGTAAATCTGTCCAAATATGCTTGTGTGGGTAGCACGCAATTGATACGTGTATACAAAAGAGATTTGTACATTTCAAAACCTATTGCTACATAACTCTCCATAATCGGCTTGGACTACGTAACCAACGTCTGTTCTTCCAGCCTGTCCAGTATTCCAACCCAACAATATAAACTCCAATGTGATTGAGGCAACATAGGTTTGACTTTGTTGGAAGCATCTATGGCACAGATCTAATTGTCACATTGAAGTCATTTTACATACTATACAAGGCTTCGGAATGAATATATCCATCTGAACCGCATCATTCAATGGCAGTATGCCTTAAGTGAACATTGACTCCGAACACGAAACTATGTTAGTTTAGGTTCTTTTCAGATACTGATTGTCTGCTTGATATCCGCGAAAAAACGCATCTAAATCACCCACTCGCTTGATCTCCTTGTCCTAGCGTTTGGCCAGATGGCCCACTCAGTTTGCCGTCTGACGAACGCCTTGTGACATCGATGAGACACCGTGTTTGCGATGAAATCGGAATCTATCGATTTTGATGCAATTTTTTTGCCCATTAACCTTTTTTCTTATTTTCCCGGTGCATTGGATTAAAAGTTCTCACTAAGCTCGGTTAGTAACGTACCATTACTATTTTGATCTCGATTGGCACAGACTGATAGTGGTGGCTTGACTATTCCCAATCGATCCTACTTAGGTTGACTCTGTTACGCTTATGGGTTTACATAAGACATTTACCGTCGCCTTGTTGATTAAACACATATTGAAAAGGGAAGATCACCACTGAGAAAACAAGTCTTCGTGCCGCTGGTAATAGCAGAACCGCTCGGTATAGACAAGAGTCTGTGAAGGCGACAGGAAGCTTCGGCTGGTAGCTAATAGAAGGGATACAACCGCGACCTGCGGGACGGGTCGATAGCTGTGTTTAGAAGAGAGAACTAATATAAAGCGCTTCATCGGCAGCCAAAATCGAAACAATTGAGATCCAAAAATAGTAATAATAACAACAAAGAAACATGGATTGAGTCCGAGAGGAAGCGAAACGCAGCATCTATTAGCCAGTCGGGATGCTAGTCTGAGCTAGCTAAGTAATGTTGGTCTGTCCTTTTTTTCCTCTAGTTCCAACTCTATTGGTCCTTCCACTCAGGTCCGCTTTGCTATTTTAAAACGATTATTCCATTGAGTTCTATTGTTGAGGATGTTGCCATAGGCAAAAATATAAGGGCGTCTTTAATTATTTCATTGACTTGATAACTTCAGCCTAATTCTGATCGCTCCGACAAGGTTCCTATTAACACGCTTGTCAATGGACCACACTGTACCTATAGAAATAATGTCGAAGTTGGCCCATGCGTCCGATCTGTGCCGATGGCCTATCGTACTGATGCGCTGGTGATATATGCACTATGTAGGGATGGAACCTTATGTATCCTGCCTTCTTTTGTAATTAATTTCAGTCCAATTTCTTCCTTCAGAGGGTACGCTCTCATACACATATACTGTAATTACCGAGGTCATTTTTAGCTGCTGAGCGAAACGGCTACCCAAAAGACACTAAGCGAAGAGAACTCGGGGATTCCAGTCCGCTGGGTGCGTTAAACAGATAAAGGAATGGACGAAATATTTTCGGGCCCCTCAACTTTTTACGTTTGCAATATGTAGGGAGTGTGATCTGGTAGAATTACGATGCTTTGATTGTTATTTGACATGACATCATAATATTTCTACAATAACATTGGATTGATGTATTTTACTTTGGCGAAACGAAAAGGTCTGTACGCCCTTTGTTTAACGGACAAACAGTTTTGACCTTAATTTTTCTCCTGATGCAGGTGCTTCGTTTTCTATTATTATTTACATATTATTATTTATATGTCTATTATTATTTATTACAATTATTGAACTTCCCGCATTAACAAAACATGATCTACATGTTATATATGTTTCCTATTAAATTTTTCGATAAATCCGTGCAGGACAATAGTAAATTTGACGTTTGCGTCTATGAATAAAATCTAATATCAGAACGGAATTTCATGGCCAGAGACAAAGACGTGTTGATTCAATGAAACTGGCGTTCAGTCCGACGACGGTTCCGATCCCGTATTCCGATCTCTACTTTAGCGTGTTTTTTGAAACTAGAGCATTGTAAGGGGCAAATGCATAGGTTCTATTCGTTTTATAAGTATATCTGTTGCTATTTCCGGTTTAGTATTGGCGTCTCTCCCAACTACCTTAGCCGCTTTCGAGCGACAGATTATTAGACGCTCACGTGCTAACTCGTTCTCTTTATTATTCATACAGTCGCTAGTGGATAATTTTCTTTAAAAAAAACTTCCATTTAACGATTGGAGAAAGTTTCCCAGCAGTGCCACAATAGCCGGAGACATACAACAATGCCACTGTGACCCTATTAGTATTCTAACCGTGGATTTATTCTACATTTCTGAGTAATTTAGCTGTTCCTGTATATCTAATCTAGTCCTGTTCAATATCCCTGCGCACTGGCTTTATCGTCTCTGTCTAATCTGTGAGGTTTTGCAAGGCGCCTCTCTTTGCGGGAATCTTCCTTTTCCCACCGTTGTTCCAGCTTCGCTAATTCGCGAGAAAAAAATTGCTTAGCTCCAGGGCTCGCTGTCGGCAAGTAAAATAGATTGGCGTGGCTGGCTAAGCTTGCTTTGAACGACGACTTGCCCGTCTATCGTTCGCAAACTATAGGCGGTGCGGTGTCGACATTATTTCTATGACTTTCGACAATAATATCGGTAGCCGATATCGATTAGGAACAGCTTCCTTCTGTTTTGTAATGTTATGTTTGTATAGCGGGTGGGGTCGGCGACTATCGATAAAGGATGTATGGCTAAAATGATGCGCGAAACAGATGCGTCTATAACAGTCGTGCGGCCATCAAGCTTACGACATCTTTTTGTTGAAACGATGTCGTAAGCTTCATCAGAGGACGTTTCATGTATTCAAAATGAAGTATACTACGTATATTTACTACGCAGACTATTTTTGCGCTAGTATTTGGATAAATGCAATATACGTACTTAGAAACAAACGGTGATTGTGTGTATCGCTTAGCCCGATAATACATACCGCAAAGGAAGTACCCCATTACATATTGTGTTATACAACAAGCGTATGTAACGAGTCACTTGTCAGTTTTGTACTATTCTTACTGCCTTATCTGATTGATAAACATCGCCATCAGCCGCGTCCAATATACGCGGGTGTTTTTCTTTTCCAGCTGATGTTTGCTGCTACGAAACGACTGCCACACCGCTTTGGCGTAGCCGCCATCGCTAGTACCGTTTCTGGCGTCCGGAGGTGGATTTTAGGGGATGAAAAAGACAAATTATTGCACGCTCGTGCACTCGCTTGCCTAATGTTATATTTTTATAGGCCGGCACACACAATTCACCACTTGACCCCTGACACTCCCTAACAGCAGAAGTTCTAGCATGCAGAACACGCAGCCGTTACGCCCTTACTTACCTTCCCGTCTTTTTTTTTAGTTTTATTTTGCTGGTTGTTGTGTTTTAGTTTGTTGGAAAGTCGAACTCGTGTCGACCGGACCGCCGCCTGCCCTTTATCGAAGCACCCCCGGGACTCACGTGCACAACACGCTAAAATTCTGTGTTTGTCAGCCAGGCCGCATTGTGTCAGATAATGGCAGGCTGAAAAGAGCTCATGGGCAACCGTATCGTGTCTGTGGACCCGATGGTGGGGCGCCTCGCCATTCGTCAATGTGTCGTTAGCCACAAATACTTTTCGGTTTTCTGCTGGTTTTGTAGAGCTGCTAGATGCAGGCAGTGGCCGTCGTCGCCGCTGGTCCGCGTCGAATCGATCGTTTAGTGCTATATTTTTTTGGTTTCCGAATGTGCAAGTAACGTATGAAAGGTTCAACGAGCCAGCCACACTTGGCATATAAAACATGCTTCAATAATACCTGTCACCATTCTGCGACTCTGCTTCTTTCTATTTTACTCTTTCTCTATCGAGAACAAACCCAAATAGATCTAGTACAGCTCTCGTTATCGGTGGAAGAAGCAAAAGCATACGAAGAACACCTAATTCCTACCCATTAGGAAGCAGCGCACAACAGATCCTGACTAGTCAAAATGACTAGAACAATGTGTCTATATGTACATATGTCTTATATGATACGCACAGTGTATAGAACACGAGTCGCGCAGACAAAAAATATTGTCTACCACCTATGAGGAACAAATGCGGTACGTGTGTCCAATGCTAGACGCTTGACGCTTGAGAAATATCTGTGGATTCATTGCAAATTTTTATTATCATTCATATTATTATTATCTCGTACAACTCATATGGCCTTAGAAGGCCACTGCAGTCATTGTTCTAATTACTGTGACGGGCCTTTCGAAGCTACCCACCCATTCGTCCCTGACACGTGCCCGTGTGTTAGGGACCGAAACATGCCCTTTAAGTATATTTATCGAGTGAACCATTTTTGAGCTTGGACCAGAGAGCTTGGTTGTCGTATCTTGAATGTGAATTTACAAAAGTAAAACAAATTAAACACGTACAAATGGTCTCTGTTCCCATTACTAAATCAACGTTTTCGTCGGTATAGCCGATAAAAGCGAGCAAAATTCGCTATATCTTTGCTAGTGTTTCACGAAATCAAAAATGCTACTGTTGAGCTTTCGCATTCGGCTGCCAAATGTACGGTGTTTGTTACAGCTTCACGTTTTCCTCTGTTCATTCTTACGTTAGTCCTAACGCATACTTCTGCTGAGCCTATCGACAACCTAGCTGCCAAACTACCAACCAAAGCTCAACAAGTAATAGATCAATTATTATTTTTGTTCAAGGGGCAAGTACCTAAGAAAGTAGAAGCGCCCTATAGACACTAATCAACTTGCAGGCGGATAAACGTTTCCAAATCGACACGTTTTTGACCTGTTTTTATACTTTACTTCAATAAAACAAATCTGCATTAGTTTATGAATGGACTACACGAAGAAGGACGCGTTTAGTTAATTCATAGATACTGTAGAACTGCGAGATGTGCAATGTAGCTTATTGAATCTATGCAGTAGTTGATGCGTTTGCGTGCTTTTCACTAGCGTTCTGAGCAAAGTGCCAAAGTAAGCAGTATTGAATCTTTGTACAGCTATAGCGACAATGAGAAGAAAGCCTAAGATTAGCAGGCCATATAAATATATTTTGTATTGTTTTTTTTTTTTGTTTTTACTGGTATGCTCCTTCTCGAAGTGTACACTTAATGTGAGTTTATATTATACTATATTTAAGATTTGGGTTATCTACGATAATTTGGCAATAGTTTTTCTTTATGCATTATTTTACGGTACAATTTACTAAATCGAAAGGGTGACAGTTCACGGAACAATGCAATAGTGACAGACATTGAGGCATTTAACATTGACAAACCCTGTTAGCAGGTAGAATTTTCCTCTATCAATTCTAATAGCTACCGCCAGCGGCTGCTGACGTCGTGTCGGAAATCTAGCCGTGTGGCTACAAGTATGTAAGTAGAGCTACCCTAACCTTTTCTAGAAGCTTGAAAAGAGTCAGCTCTCTCGATGTGCTCTACCCTAGTGAGTAGGCGATCCGAAGTAGGAGTATAGCGTTCACCAGGCTCGGCGAGCCCATGTGAATTAATTCTCTCGACCGCACTATTGAACGCCATCTCCACGATGTCTTCGCCTGTCTCAAATAATCCGCCTGCGAAAAAGGACAACATTCACAAAAAAGGACTAAAAGTTATACATCGGCTGTTACGCTAAGCGCCCCAATACGGTGAACAGTCATGCAACACTAGAAAAATAACGCAACTTTCCTAAAACGGTTAACCTAATGAGCATGTTCGTGTCCATACGTGCTTAGGCTATGGTGATGGCAGGTACGCTCGACAAGGCACGATTAAATACACATGCGTTGTTGTTGATTACAGAATACGAAAATAGCACGCGTACGAGTATCCGGGGCCTAATTTTTCTCTTTGAAGAAATTCAGTTTACATTCTATTAGTCATTCAACGGCTCGTTTGCTTCGTGTAGATCGTAATGTGTTTACAAAATGTCACAAGTAATAAACGGGCTGATATATACTTCTTGTGCATTGATGTATGAATGACTTACTGGATCATCTTGGCCTATAATCTGGCTAAAAATGATAGCCGCTGCGAGGTGCTTTACGTATATTTATATATGACTACTACAGCACCCCAACGCACCATCTGTCCAGCGTATATTAAGCTACCGGGAAGCTATTTTACACTGTCTTTAGAGTGGGCTCCGAGACCGGGGTCTGCCGAAAGAACAGAAGGACAACTGGCGATTCTCGACTGCCTAACTACCATCATCATTGGCACTTTTATCACGGCTCACGCCTATTGGCCTGTTTCTCGTTCCCATTCGTGTCTTCACGAAGATACAAAGCTGTGAACACGCTTTCGCTTTCTCACTTAAACCGTCGACCGTACGTGATTTGTCCAAAGAGAAGAAAAAAACCTGTTGCACGCGAATATCGAGACGGAATGCTGCATGTGAGCGCGCGCTCGCTAACTCGCTTATTTGATTCTGGCTGAACTCAAGGCAATAATGTCAACCTTTTCGTAAACTGTTCATCCTGCCATTGGTTCAAACCGTTTCTGCAAACGTTCTTTGAGGGCATTTTTCTTACTAGCTACATAATACACCCGAGTACAGACGCTCACTTGCTTTTAGGACGTATGCCGTTTCTTTTCTTTCTCTTAGAGCCACAAACACACGGAAGAATAGGCGTACAGCTACAGCGGCCTCAGCTAAGATGAAGATTCCCCAAAGTAAACTCTATCAAAGTGTTTGCCGCTATGCTTCGAAGCGTACATACGACAAGTCGATTTATGCCGCTGAATGTATACAGCAACAAATAAACATAAGTTTATAACTGCACGCCTTTTATGTCATTACTCATCGCTAGACTGCGGTACAGTACGGAAGCTGCTAAGCCGCTGCTGACTCGCCAATAAAAAATTAAACGACTTCGTATTTATGTGCCACAATGCAGACACAGAATGTCGAATCTCTCCTAACGTTCGATGCGTGTGGCCGTAGTCCCAATTGATTCATATATTTATATAAGCTACGCTACTATGTGATATCGCATCGTGTTTAGAAACGTGTATATATACGTAACTCCTATACAGATTGTTGACGCTGCAGGAAGAAGCAAACGGCCATCTATCTCGTACTACACCATTCTCGTCGATATCTTAGTAGAATTACATGACGAGATTTTTATCATAGCGCTAGGCTCAAAGGCCGTCGGGCCATATTTGACCCTGAAAACGATCGGTTAGTAAATTGCTGAGGACTGCAACACTTTCGTTTGCCATACTTGTTTTCCTCCTTAGGAGAGAACAATCATTGATATGGGGTAACACAACCGAGCTGCGAAAGTTTCTTTATATTAAAGCATTGATTGATTTTCTAGCAGAGTCGGTACGATGCGATAGCAATCAGCTTAGGGAAAAAACGCGTGGACACATGTTTTTTCTCTCGTCTCCATTTCGTGCCATTCGAATACTAGTGGTGACAGATTGCATTGACAACGATGAAAACTTCCACCGGCCTGCTGGAAAAAGCTTTATTCGCAGACTGCCTTTTCGAAGTGTGTCGATCCACTATAGCTAGGACACCTGCACGTTTCCGTATCTCTGTTATCATATCTTTTTCTGTTGCGCGTCGAAAATCAGCTCTAGCCTGATAAAATCTTGTTTGAAACACAGGCAGATCGAAAAGAGCGCATTTACAATCGGGTGTGCACCTCCCCTGCTCCCTCTCCAATGTTGACCCCTAGTGATCCGTCAGGTACACTCGAAAAGTGCACTGTTAGCCGAATGTTTAAAAGAGACTGAAAAGGACACAAAAAAAAACGATGCCGATTCGTCCATTTTTACGGCTCGCTTGTCAAAGTGCGCGATCTTTCGACGTACGGAAACAGTTCCTCGTTCCAAGTTGACACTTCGTCCTTTAGATGTGAACAAAGGTCAAAAGCGGCGCACGTCGTAAACTCACTTTTTCCTCTTTTTTCCTTAGAAAATGATTTACGAAATGACAGTCAGCGGTATATGGTTGTGGGCATAGCAGGGTAGGACTAATGTACCAGGCGCGTATCGACACAGATCCTTACTCGAATACTATCTGACGCTTGCAACCGCAGAAGGGAAACAAACGCTTTTAGCTTTATGGATCTCATAGCAAACAAACTTGTGCATAAAATGAGTGCACATAATTTTCGTAACGTTGTACTGTACACAATATACGCGCGATTTTTCTCACACCAGTCGTCTATCTAACCATGCGAATTGATTTTCTAAATGATCGCTGGTTAGCTGCCAATGAACGGGTCATCACCACAACCGTCATTCTATTAATTAGCCTCTAAAGATGTCTAATCTTTTTTTCTCCGATTTTTAGATGTACAGCGAGAGACGGTATTAATTAAATGGGTCCCTCTTGCGCGATACGCTTCAAGTGATCCTGGATAAATTGGAACGTGGCTCGGCGCGCTGTTTGTCGCAGCGGATATGGGTGTACATTCGACCTTTGATGCTGCAGGAAAGCTAGTCTCTTTTGGAGCAAAATTTATCAGTCAGATGTCAACTTCGTATCTTTCGGATCTATTTCGACACTTGAATCTGTTTAGACCGCTTGCCTATTGTCGCTCGGAAATTTAAGTTCGCTAGATAGTTTTATATCTGGCGAAACTTAGGCGGGCTTTTTAAAAGTTTTCTTTAGGCCTCGCGATCAAGGCGAATAGCAGCTATAAATAAATGCGTCCATCAGAAAGACCCCTGTCGGGATATGCAAAAAATTCAAATATCATTCAAGTAGCTACTTTATTTAGACGCAATTTCTAAATAAGTGATATCAAATTTGTCTCAGTTTACCCCCGGTGACTTGTACAGGTAAAGTTCATCACTTTCAGGTATTTTTACACAACCTTACAGATTTATTTACGTCCGCGTCAATAGTAAAGTGGACATGTAACTAAAGAAATGAGAAGGTAGGATCGACAATCTTTTTACCTCGGCCGAACGGTGTAGAGGGAACGGAGAGCGGTTGAAGACGATAAGCTGGATTCCTAATTCTGGCTGGTCCATATATACAAATCGGCTTCGTCTTTGTCATCATACGTTCATAGAAGTATTACTAACAACTGGGCCATTGTTTGAGAAAGTGTACATTGACGCCCGAGTATTGCGAGATTAAACGCTTAAGCAATTGCTTTTCTTTCGCAATGCCATTACGAATCTGACCGGACAAGTCCAGCACGTGCTTAGGCTGTATTCGAGATGTACAGCTCATTCAAGCAATCACGTTACAAGCCTACATTTACTCCGATTGAGCTATCACTTAGCGACCTACTGGACAAGGAAGAACCGACAAAACGGACGAGAGGGGCAATGGAGCGGCGAAAACCAACAGCGGTATACGATTTGTTATTTGAAAAGAAAAAACTACATTAAAATATAAACCGCTCGAGAGTATTCCAAACGGCCAACTATTAGTAACAGTTGCAACATTACTCAAGGTGAATCGTTGAGAGCGGAGTCAGCAGCCTGGCTAGCTGAATTAATTCCAGAACGGCCTTCATGTTTCAGCTCTTGGGCCTGGGGCCCATCTATTGCTGCGATCCAGCAGCACGCAATGAAAATGGGCTCCGAAACGCTAGACTCTTCGATTTAGCAGATCCGAACAACGCTGACACTAGTGCCTGGGAAAGCACAAGTTCAATGGCGAGCGAAATTGTACCATAACTAACGGGTGTTACTGACCAACCCAGTGGACTTCAGTGAGCCTACGTTTCAGATCGAAGACTTGCACGTCTGAGGTACTACGAACACAGCACGCGCAGTTGCCATGAGTCCTTACTAATGCTTGAGACCTTTAAAACTATATGGAAAGTATATTTAGACAACGTTTTCTTATTTGAGCTTTTACTGAATACATATAGCAGCTATATTTTATTTCATGTGTAGCTCTCGTTGCATGTAATAAGGGTGACTATTATATGGTTACATAGTAATACCTGATGTGTGAAGCTTTTGCAATTATTCGCCAAGATCAACTTAACTTGTCTAACTCTCATCTTAACACTTTCATGTTTGTGCAACAAATTAATCTTCATCTTTACTCAATAATGTCTTCAATAGTGAGTGCAAATAGTAGCAGTGAAAATGCGTTTGGCCTCCTAGAAGCCCTTGAATATGCTCCGCACAACAAAAATGTTTTCTTAAAGCTACTTTTGCGGTGTATAACACTTGAAAGGATGCTATGATGTTTAGAAAATATCACGAATGGGTGAGAATTCGATTTTGTCTCACCCAACATGTTCATTGTGGTTTTGTCTGAGATATTACACGAAAGTCTGTGTGGTCGAGAGAAGATTAGCGTCTCTTCTCGAAGGAGATGTATCACCAAATAAATGTTCCTAAGACTACCCCCCTTTCAAAATCGCCTTCGCTGTGAGTGCGAGCAAAAGGACCTGCCGCAACAATGAATTGCTTACACTCATTTGTACGGTAGAATTTTGAGCCTGTCAAGTAACGGAACGATAAATATTTGGTCCGGTTCCGGTCCTGATTAAATCCGATCGTCCCATTCGCTAGTCGGCATGCTGGGCGTATGGCGGGCATAGGACCAAACAGGGTTCGGCCAACCGATGATTACAATAGTCTCGAAGTACACGCGAAAGAGCCGGTAACACAGACGGCACTCGGGCTCTGTTCGTGTTGCAGGCGCTTATAGTAATAAAAAGGCAATAAATTGGCCCACTGTACGCTAATGCAGATTGCACGAAGTGAGCGGAACGACGCGAGGGGAAGTGGCTAGCCCCCTCATCCGACCTTCCACGCCCAAATCTTCGCACGGAACTTGCCAACACCATCTCCCTTTCTGACAACATTTGTTGCCACCGCTGCTGCTGCTGCTGCTAGTGCTCCATTGCCGTCGAATAGAAATTTATTGCATGGCAATACACTTCATAAACTTCAGGACATGTATGGCTCGCTCCGCTTTTCTCACATTACAAAGTTATCATAATTTTACAGATGTATCCTGCTACCTGCTGGTCGCAGTCAGCTGCATAAAGTCACGTAAGTCATTTCGTTCAGATAATCCGTGTAATTAATGTCTCTTTTCACCCTTTGCAACTGGGAACAGCCAGAAACAAGAAAAAAATATCAGAAGCCTACTGGTAAGTAGTTGTGTAGCATGCGCTTCACAATGATGGCTACGAACAGATTTGTTCTTGGATGCAGCAGGTTATGTAGCACATGGGATTGTACATAATCGATTAACAGCCTTGAAAAGTAATTACTGGCAAAATATATCATCGGAAATTTTCGTGTTGTATAACTTGCAGGTAATTTGCGACGATTGAACTATAGGTGAAACAACATTTTCTATATCATAAGAGAGACAAACGAGGAGACACCAGCTTACGACTTTATGGACTCATTTTTCATTTCATGAGGTTTTTACTTCGTAGAGAGAACGGGTCGTATATCTGCGGCGAAGGATGTTCCCAGCGTAGTAGGAAATTCTCATTTCCTGACTTTTTTATTTTAGTTATCCAATTCCCGACACTTCCACGGCGAGGAGCCTTGGCGCTTCACATAGATCGGCTGTAGGTCATCTCTACGAATCCTTGTGACGAGCCACTATACATCACCCCAACGCGACTCCTACTAACCATCATGACTTTGGCGACATCTAGTTAGTAGCGCATACAGTTAGAGGGTCTTTCTTCCAAGCGCGTATCCTTTTGACCTAGAGATCAGGGACCAAATCTATTCCTGACGGTCAGCCGCACGGTCTTCTGTGCTCCTTGCCCATGTATGCAGTCTACATTTAGAGCTCAACGCGGGATTGGAGCTCCTGCGGCGGCTATGGCAAGCCGCAACCACAAAAGCAAGAGCCAGAGACTCACAAATAGCAGCGTCGAAAACATTGTGGCGTTTGCCTAATGTCTAAAAAAAGGGCAGGGGAATAGGTGGGCCAATATAAAAAAGATGGTCTCTATTAATCCTCTAGCGGCTAGTCCCTGTTGGAATTTTGCTTTTCTATCGGGTTCGGATAGGGCAGGACGAGCATAAATTAGCAGTCAGAACAATTGTATTTGGACAAACTGTCTAGTACTTTAGGTGCTGAGACAGCCGGGTACGGCTTAGGAAACTTACAAAGGTGGGTCGCTTGATACGGACGGTTGCGCATCGGTGGAACATGTTTCACAATAACCGTGCCCAACGTAAATGTAGCTAAAAAGCTTGTAAAAAAAAACAAATGCAAAAATAGCTTGTAACCTTCTAGTAACTTAAATGTCTGCAAACATTCTCAGCCCTTTATCTCAGCCCCCTTCCCCATGCCCGCTTCCACGCATTTTCGAAGCTATCTGTGGTCCAAATCAAGCTAGACGTACCTGATGTATAATGTTTCATAACTGTACCTGATTCTGAATACCGCTGCTGCATATATAAGCATTGCAAGAAAGTAGATCTTCAGTTCTTCTATGACAAGTAGCACGAAGAAATTTGATAGGAACGTGCGTTTATATTGCAAATACGTGTTGGGATCAACACAAGCACATATGTT
The DNA here is from genome assembly GCF_002443255.2 of Varroa destructor. Classification (NCBI taxonomy): domain Eukaryota; kingdom Metazoa; phylum Arthropoda; class Arachnida; order Mesostigmata; family Varroidae; genus Varroa; species Varroa destructor. The sequence goes on from NW_019211456.1 coordinate 41,909,305, forward strand.
CAGCAGACAGGCATTAGATGCGTTACAAACAATCGAATGTTTGCTTTTAAGTTATACGGACATTTCCTAATTCTGCTGCATCGTGTTTCCAAAAAAAAACCCAGTTTTTTTTTTTGTACCAGAACTTCTGTTCCACTAATAGTGACAATAGTTAGATTTTGCAAACATCTACGGTACGAATTAATTGCCTATAAGGATTAGCGATAGGTACAAATACAACTGCTAGTTAGACTCGCCCATGAAACTCATTATGTCATACATACTATTTTTGATCAATAAAATATGTGATCAGGGGCCAAGTCGCTGAAATAAGTCAACGTCGACCCTGTTTTCTGTGTGTGCCCAAAGGCACGGAAATTTCGCTGCTGACTGGCGATCGTTGTCTGATTGCCATATTATAATGTGCGTATTGATCACCTCAGTCACGGGCTAAGATAAGTATTTGATCCGAATCATTCTGTACCGGTATACGCTCTAACTACAGATATGAATGATGAGCCATGATGAGTCAGCTGACGTCGGGAATCTTTTACCTATATATTTCAATAGATGATTCCAAAGCAGTGCTTCCTCGGAGGCTCAACCTGTAGAACACCATCAGGAAGGTTATTAGCCTGGACTCTACTATCAAATATAATAGTAATAGCAGGACAAGCTGCAAAAGTTAAACTCGAAGCGTTTATTTAATTTGCCGGAAAAGTAGAAAACAAACAGTGCAGTTAACGGGAAACTGAAATGGCACCCAGTCGCCAGTTTGTTCAAATTCTGATGCCCATTGATACGATAGATAACGTATTGTCGGAAAGAACCATCGATGTGTCTGTCCTGTCTCTGAATCTGAATGCAGTTGAACCAGTTCACTCGTTGCAAGTATATTTAAATAAGTTGTTGGCAGTATTTGCCATGCCATCATTGATCGGCCCCGATAGGCAGCTATAGGTTTTTTCGTACCCTGTTATATACGTCCGTATCGAAAGATTGCAATGAATTTAAACATACGTTCCCGAATATTGCACCCTGCTAGCATGTCACGTCCTTCTTGCGTCGCTATGCCTAGCTAGGGTAATGGATAAGCTTCCGGTTCCCGGACGCAGCAACAACGACCGGAATATACTGACGAAATAGAACTGAGAAGTGATTCTAAACATTTCGTGTGCTGCCAACTTGCCCCTACCCTGTCGCCTGCCCACGATGTGGTCCGATATGAGACACTGATGCAAAATAATGCCCCCGTCGTCAAAAATCGTTGCGATGTCAACACGGTTCGAATCGCATTTTAATTAAGCCAAAGGACTAGGTTCCATATGACAAAATGTAAAATGTAGCCTTTGGAACGCTACCCGAACAGCTGCCTTCGCAGGAGCGATACATTAAAAGAATTATTGCGTATCGAATTGAGTTTCGGCACTAAACGCAGTGGGCAGCTGTCCTGTTTCGCCATTCGGCTCTCGAAATGAACCACAAGTTGAAGTGGCTTGTGTTGGTTAATGTAGCAACGAAGATTGTACATGTCTTTAGAACTTGTTGGGTTGTATCAAGAAGCTATGACCAAGTTCCGCTGGATATAGCCGGTTGCATTTAACGATTATGAACGCTTCTGATGACGCATATGATGACTATTGGCGATTTCGGACATAAAGCTCGACTCATTTAGTTTTTTTTTATCATATATTGTATGTATTAACGTCCAAACAAGAGAAATATGCAAGATAACCAATAACGTAGGTTGATAACATGACTAATAGTACAATGAAGTTGCCCCAGTCGTCCAAAATTTACGTTGCCGCTTAGTCGGAGTGCGATACGCCGGAATACGCCTAGCATGAAGAAGCAAGCAAGCTCTCTCGATTCTTCTGAAGCGATCGGATCGCTGAGCTGGCATGCAGATCCTATACGTGAATTGCCGCCTCAGTGCCTAAATACTAAAAAGAAACAATGTACGATCATCAAAATTTTCGCGCTCTTTTTAAAAAATTCAAACTTCTCCCTGTACCGGTAGCGTTGTATTTACCACACTGTAAAAATCTAAATAGCAAAGTCATTAGCTGATGCGGGATCACAGCCTATTAGCGTACAACCCAGCACACAAACACTCGTATGACAGCATCAGTGTTTACACTGGCGTCCAAAAACTATTGTTAGTAAGTGGCTGAACAACTGATAGAATATCCCAGTTTTTAAACAAGCCGTTTTTCCTTCGATGACCCTCAAACAGAACTTTATCGCCGGATAACGCATGCGGTAAACTAATCGTACTTAACAATAGAATGTCCCTGGATTGGGAGCAGGTCTCGAGTTGGGCCCATTACGGCGTCATTTTAGGATTCCCATCCACTACACCGGCTGTCCATTTATCACTGGACAACTTCCTGGCATGCTGGAAATTATAACTTGTCACTGGTTTCCCTAAAAGATTCAATCGGAGAGATAGGGCACGAATAGGGCCACTTCGAATAGATACAGGAACAACCTTCACTTTAATGCAAATGTAGTCTGATACACATTGGAAGGCTAAACGCTGTAATATCGACCCCTCGAGTGCGCGAAACATCTTCCGAAAAGGAACAATCAAGAAATGCAGAACATCGGTTGGCAGCCGGAGATGATTTTGCTACCCCCGTAACAGAAAGAAAAACGTAGAAGAATGAAGACAGTCGACGGGGAGAATGGATGAGTGCTAATCGCAGAGGAACATCCAACGTTGATAGCCCTTTCTGAGGGTCGTATGCGGCATGGCCGGAGCACAGCCTATCGCAAACCAGCTGTCGCATTTGCCTACGTCCAGTGCCAGGCCCTAAAGGAAAATACGAAAACATATGAAATGTACTATCCTTAAATATTTGCTCCTTCGTTCGAAGGCCAAAAATGAGGGGAACACGATTGAAGGATAGTAATACGGAGAAGGAAACACCTTAACTGGCACTGCCATCACGCCAAGCGAATGCGGGAAATGCCACTGTATGTGCATATGGACACGCAGACAGGCAAACAAAGATGAGTGTACGCACAGCGCGGGGCCACTTATATGTGCCAGGCAAATATACGCTGTTCTAAATCGCGTCAATATCATTTATGCTTTTGGCCGCTTCCGTTCTCGTTTTAGCTTCTTTTTTCTGTCGGACGTATATATATTACGCGTACTTACACTTGACCATAGGTAGGCTTATATAGGTAGACTCACCGGCTAAATACGTATGACGTTTTCTTCGATTTAGAGCCACATTAGAGAGCAGCAGATACTCATCAGTACCGGAAAAGCAATTTTTTAGCTGCCTGAAATACGCTACTTTATTGAATTAAGTATTAGTGAACCATTGCTGGTCTAACAGTCTCTTCTCGCTGACTTCTAAATCTAGTCGAGCACTTCAGGTAAAAACAGTTAATATAGATTTTAATAGCTAATAGTTGATATTGCCCAATATTGCCGTATACGCAATGCCTTCTCCCTAACCAAGGTCTTCGCAGGCTTTATTTCGTCTATTGAAGAAGACATAAATATCGTAGGCAAACATCTTCAATGCTACCTGCTGGTTATCTTCCTGGAACATTTCTACCTTAAGCCAGATGGCCTTCTTCCTCCTATTGCGGATCGCTTTCTTCTGCTGTGCCCGATCCTTGTGTCAGTCCCAAAAGAGTTATCTTCGGTCAGATTTCTCCTAAACCCTCTGGTTCATTCGAGCTGCTTCGTATTAGGGGGACCTTTCGTGTTAACTGCACACATGTGGCTTTCTATGTGGATGTGCACCTTTACACAAAACAGCAGTCCCAGGGATGCTTATAGACAACCAGGCAAAATCGCCCACTTGCTAGTAGCTTTTAACTCATGCTGGACTTCCCGGGACCTCGTAGGTATTGGTAGACCTGCTGCTTCGCGCTCTGTATTCTTCGGTTTCAGGGATCTACTTTCGCTTAAATTTCAACGTAAACAGTTTTCTCCAAAGCGTCAAGTACCTAAAGGAGACCTAGATTGCTTCCAAGGATAATAATACCAAAAGGCAGTGTAAGAAAATCATATGGTAGAACGATAAATTATGCCAGTTGAACCTCTGCAGTACAAGTCTTGAACCCTTAACAATATCATATCCATATGTTTAAATAATCCACGGCTTGCTTCGAATTTCACCGCTAAATATTAACTTCGCCTCACCACAACACCCGACCGAAGACATTGCTCACGAAGTGTTATCCACATGTACTATCATCTGTGAACCGCTTTTTGTCCTAGCTTTCAAAGTGTGTCTTGTTAATCTCCTTTAAATTTTGCTAACATGAATTAGGCATCGTAAGAACGTATCAATAAGCAAATTCATTCATCCTTTACGAAAAGCTAAAACTATTAGCTTCCAGCTATAGGCACCGAACAAGTCATTATTGATAGAAGCCTTTTACTGTCTTCCCCAGCCAAAAGCATCGACATAGATAACAGACATTTGAAGACTTTGGAACTTTTCCTTCGTTTCAGTGAGAGGTTTGCCTATAGTGAAGCGTTCACACAGTACTCAACGTTTTCTGCCCTACACCTACCCGTCCTCAAATTATCTTTGTTGTCCTACCGTTGTCATTCGACTTCTAAAGAATCTATTGTGGAAATGCTCCGACTTTTTTCTACAGAATTAACCTTTCAGAGCCAGTTTGACGGCACATATAAGAATCTTTGATATACCCCACATATACAGGCATCTATATTTCTATGTAATAAAAAAATGTAGTAATTTCAAACATAGTACTACGGGTTTAACATGAAACGGTTTTGATAAATGTTTGTTACGTAGCGTACAAACATACACCGGAGGGTTACGTATTCTCTTGATGCTAGTACACTACCAGTCATTGCCAGTGTCACAGACGAGAAGAATAATTCTCGTATCGCGTCCGAAGATTTGCATAAAGGAGGCACAGCAGAAAACTTCGGTATCGCTATACCTTTCGAAAACATCAACGCCTGAGCAAATGCCTCTAATGATTTTCTTGTAGCCGTATAAGATCCAGCCTATCTGGTACCTATCTTACATAGAGAAATATAATGGGGTAAAAATATGACTTAAGATATGAATTTTTGATTCCATGATTGTTACCCACAAATGGTCTTTTTATGGCTACGCACATTGTTGAATGCAATATTTGACTTTGTTGATCGTGAGTCAAAATTGAATGACTTTGCTTTTGTATGCAGCGTTGCCGATCCGTACACGACTTGAAGTTTATTGTAAAGTATAAGCCGAAAAGATTCGATAGTACTGCTATGTCTGAGTCATTTCTCTGGATTCTATTGTGAAGGGCCTCCAACGTGATAAATAGAAGGGAGCAACGGTAACGACGGTGACGATCACAATGCAACGATAGAGGCAGCAACGGCAAACAAATAACTCGAAATCCAATGCCCCCCTATTCATTTCCACAGATACGCGGCCTACCCCACATAATTTGATACAGACGCAACGTGTGCAACCCGTGTCGCTTCTCGCTCGCTCCATACTCTGACCGCTATAAGAATACAACTACGACCGGTATACTACAACAACACCGTTCGAACAAGTAGTTGTGGCAGCTAACAACGCTCACTTTCATAGTCGCGTCGTCTCGGTCACGTGTAAGCCCCCACCACTATCGTCGGAGCAGCCTCCGCGATGGTTGCAATACGAGCCCAATCCCTGGCTCACCCTTGTCCTACGGCAGTAGAAGTCCACAGGTTTGTGACCGTCTATGTTCTAATGCGGCGCCATCCCATGTAAGACGGCTACCAGCGGAGGAAACGACCAATAGCTGTACGATTCTCCTTTCCTTCTCTCTGTCGTTCTATTTATTTCTTTACGTCGGTTTTTGGCTTTCGGCTTGTCATCACTGAGTCAGTCTCCGAAAGCAAAGTCAGGAGTATAACGTACAGTACGTGCTAGTATATAGCGTGCATCCGTCCGTCCCAGTCTACTAGCAAGACTGATAGATTCATATCTTACCGGTCAAACAGGCGACACATTATCGAGATTGTTGTTGCCATTGGTGCTACGTTGGCAGCGCAAGGCGCACGACCGGCGGAAAACGGATAGTAGTTTGGGCAACAGGACCGAAAGCAAATATTGGCTGACCGGCTCTGCTACTACGGGCCATAGCCGACACGAACACAAAAGACCGATGCTGCACTGGCTATTGTACATGGCCAGTCTGGTTCCCTTTGATGGAAGCGAAATTATGCGGTTTTGCCAGGCCGTATCAAGAAGACCGTCCCTTTACCTTATCGCTCTTGGTGTGAGACGTTCGCCATTTGTTTACTTAGGCTTCGGTAGCAGCGCCATCGTCTCCGTCTGTCGGACGACTACGAGGAGCTTCGGATGCTCCTTGTAACAATGATCTCTACCGTGGAGCATGCGCTGAGAAGCGGCCATTGCCAGGGATTGGAAATGGCCGCCCACGCCATGTTCCTAGTCATAGTTAACAGCAGTGGTGGCGAAAAGCCGGGTTTGATTCATATAAACGTAGGCAACTTTTACCACAACGTCAACTCGTTTGCCCTGTTAAGTTCCCAAAGTCTGAACGACCTGTGTCGCTGCCTTCACAAAGCGAACACGCTGACCACAGTCATATATACTTAGAGACATATAATGCATAATTCTATTGTCCATTAAGTTAACTTAGAGACGCAGGTAGTTTGAATCCTTGAAGACAGTAATGACATGCGATTTTATGGCGTGTTATGTATCTCTCGAACACTCTTTCATGCTCAGTAACCGTTCTTAATCTTTCAGGACGTCCCGATGCCACGGCCATTGAAAAATAATACATCCTATAACAATAACTCAAGATCTCATAATACTGATAAACTTGAAGCATTCGAGTTACGTTTGACCATAGAATACAACATTAGTGTACACGCATGAGTGAACAACGATGGAATATTTCTGGCGAAGGAACTTTCACGCCTCCCGCCCCCTAATGAGCCTACCTGTCTTAAACAGACACATCTACATCTCTAACAATATATAAAATTGAAGCAATTAGTACGCACGCTTACTTTTGCAACCATCGTTTCGAGCACGGTTCTCCGGCTGGTAAGATTACTTCGAGATGGTACGCAGCACCTGTGCAAAAAGACGCACCTAAACCAGACGATATAATAATGCAGTTGTCTACCATTCAGACTATTTATCACTCGGTCCAGATTACAAAGCTTTGTGCTGTCAAAAAATGAAATGGGTTTTTTGTCCGGAGATTTGTCTCGTTATGAAGCTCATTCTACTTAAGGTAACCCATTGCAAGAATCGTTGTAATGAAAGAAGACACGCAGAAACATGTTTACGACATCAAAATACATCTATATACCTGCATTGATAAACAGTTAGAGCACAATTATCTGTAAACTTATTGGCATTCCGTAGTTTCAAACCTATCGATTTGGCCAATTTTAATTGTCAGCCATCTGGGTTCTATCTATCAGCCTACTTCTAAAATCTAAATAAATGATTCGAGTTTTAAATCAGTTTACCAGTGTTTTAGAGGATTGAACTCCAGCACTAAGTGGAGTGTGTCTACGCTTAGTTTCGAACCCAGACTACCATGTTTCTACTCTATTATTATGAAACCTACTGCCAGAGTCTAATATTACATTACCTCCATTACCCCATTGCTTACTCAGTGAACAGGGACGCCAGTTAGGTATGTCCGCCAAGCAGGGCAAAGACAAAGACTAAGAGAAGAGTGAAATGGGTCTTTTAGGCGCGCATTTTCGCCGTTATTCATTCGTTTCTTCTAGTTACCGACCAATAGAAGCCTCACGCGTGTTCAGAATCATTGTTATTAGTTCATATGATAAGTGTGTCTTAGCTTACGGGTCCCATTTACGGTGTCGGCGTCCCCTTCAGCGCTCTGTTCTCTGAACTGTTACTCCTTAGGACTATAGCCTATGTTATGTCTATAGCCGTTGTGCTGAATTTGTGTCCGTTGTAAATAGTTTTTGTTATATTATTTCCTCACGATTCCGTAATTTGTCTCCTGTAATAACCTTATCGATGACATTCAACTAGTTTACATATACATTGCTACCCTAGATATGTATAACATAGGGTGTCGGACGCTGCAAGTTTCCTCCAGAAATACTTGTTGATATGTGGTATGGTTCTGTAATAGTATATCTTTCATCAACATTTGAGGATCGCGGCACCAATCAGGCCTCCGCTAGATCTTTCTTAAGGAAACCATGTGATTCTCTAAAGGCTTCCAACAGGCTCCAGATTTAGCGTTTGATGTTATTTATACGGATGCTTACACGCGTATATAAGCGCAACTTTGCTGCACGCAGACGTCACTTACCCATCTAGTTCGTTCTGACAGGCCGGTTATACGTAAGGTATTTCCGCTTGTGCCTGCTTTTGCGGTACGTTTATGGGCCATAGAAGATATCTTCTCCTTATGTCGGCCTAAACAAGGTGCAGTAGCGTATACCTATGTATATGCCACAATAATGCCTTAGACATGGGCCTGTCATCTTAACAGTAGTGCACAAGAAACAGTGGCAAACACCATAGTTCTAATGTAAGCATTCTTGAAAGAGGGTCTGTAACATCAGGAACGACGTTGTACGTTACATTGTTTATGGTCAAGTCACAAGTGCAGTACTTGCTTGGCTCGTTTGACAGACTAAGGGTCACCTTTGCATCACCATCCGCTTCCATTACACTGACTGGAGCTGCGTGACGGCATGAACTTGCGATGATACATAGAAACCTTCTTTCTGTCTATAAAAATCAGGCCTGGTTTAGTATAGAGCCAAGACAATATCTGGGAGGAGCTGACCGACGAACGCGTAAACGAGTGAGGGAAAAAAAACAGTGCCGTATCTGATCGCAATAAACAGGAACAACACAGCGAGTACCCTGGCGATAGAAACTAGAGAAACGCAGACATATAATGCGAAACGAGATACGTAATTGACTTGGGCGTAGATACTATAAACGTGTATTCAGTGTCACAAATAGAGACCTTTCAACTAAATTTTGAGGTAGCTAGAGAAAAAGCGACCCTGAACACAACTAAGTAATGATCGCCTATTTTAGCTAAATGTATATTTGCTGCGGTTGCCAGATCTAGTTCAGGTTAAGTAGATATGTTGGATCTACTCATTGACAGGTCGTAAATATAGTCCGCGACAAACACACCAGCGGAAAATATTAAACAGTAAGTTATAGACGGGATCTGCATATAGCAGCCTGCTAGCACTAATACGCTGCTAAGCTTAAGTACGATGCAATATTGCTACGATAAGAGTTTTCATACTATTTCACGGTAGCAATTTGTGTCAGTTATCAATAGTCTGAAAAGATCTGTCATTGCCTTATCTTTCTATCCAAGATTTGTCTGATCGATAAGAATATGTTAGTGCAGGAATAGATGGCTTGGATGTACCTCTAGGCCCATGAAAACATAGACAATAACGGGCAATCGGGCTGGCTCACGCTTTTGTCATTGACTCAACAGAAGGCCTACGACACCTTTTTCACCGGGCGGTACTGTTAGTGGCGGCATTATTCTGCAGGCCTTACATGGATAGAAAACTCTCGTACCTAACTCCCAAAAGGGGCAAGAGATATAAGCAGCTTTCAGGTTCTTTTCGCTAGCGCCTCATCGATATATCTTAGCACTGTCACCTGAGCATAATCGCTATTATCAATGTCAGGCTGGCGATGCTTCCACAGCAAAGATTTTCTTGCATGTGTCTTCATAAAACGTCGTCGTATTCGCTTTGACAAATCGGCGAAGACAAATCGTTCTGTTTCTACATACTGGTTAGCGATGGGCTGTTGCGATTGTTGTTAATTGGGTGTCTTTTGGACGAACGGACGGCGACGGCGAGCGAATTTAAGTGTATGACAGTTTTCAATGATAATAAGGACAGATGGGATAAGTCAATGGGAATAGGAACAGAAAACCTTCTTGATACGGCGCCGCTGTACACTTGCCGGTGTCTGAAAAGACGAGCATTGATGAAAACAGACGTACTGAAGCAGGATACTGTTCAGCACTACAGGCTCCATTAAGTGCAACCAAGATTTCTTGCCCCGAGGGCTGACCTCGACACAGCTCGGGGTCCCGCAGCGCCCGTAATTATGCATTTAAGTGATAGAAGGATCAACGACAACGTTTCTTAGCGGATAGGAACTATCGAGGGAGAAAAAGTCTCGGGAGCGACATGGAGGGAATTGTGTGCATGTCGCTGATGTCGCCATTGCACTTGAACAGCTCTAGCTACTATTTCGAGACACAACCGGTATATGGCGTCGTGGCTGTGACAATGGTGGTGACTCTACGGTAAATATCGTGCTTTTAAATACCCAAAAGGGGTTGAAAACACCCGTGCGAAAAGCCCTGTTTTTTGGTTTCTTGTAGAACTTGGCTTGTTCAGTGTTACGTTTTCGCCGGTGCATTCGATGTGAACACCATTCACCATCCAAGATACCTCCCACGGGGCAAGAAGGGTTTCGATTCTTGCAATACATATTGGTAATAAGGCACTATCTCATTGAGGATCTTGCTAATCCTAAAGAAACAAACATAAGCCAGGACAATGATCAAGTTCTGTGTGGCCTAGAATGCTGTTCTACTGAATGCTTTTGATTAGGTAGAGTGTCCACATCGCGAGTCTTGGCTGGCACGTAACATTTATACTAAACGGTGTTAACAATTTCTCTTGTTTTATTGATTGTAAAGAAACACAGTGTCATCAACGGACTGAAATAAAATAAACGCCAAACGAAATTATCGTACAAGATGAAGACGAACGCTTTGTAATAACATATTTGGCTACCTAAATTCACTGAAACCGTTTTTTGCTTAGTATTCACAGAGAAGTTCTTTATTCCGCAAACAAAGCTCAACTGTATAAGCATTTTCATATATTGAAAACAGTCTAGAAGCCTGGCTGCCGGCACCGTTCTATACTCCACGAAGTAGGGGTGTTCTTTGCCTGTCTCTGCAACCTGAGATGATTACTCAAGGTTGAATCGTAATTGACAGCGCTCGCAGTCGTGGAAGTTGTCACCCTGGAAAATAACTCAAGATCGCCTTTCGCTCCTTATCCTGCATCCTGCATCCAGATTTTGGCACAGGGAAAAACGGCGAAAAAGACAATCATATCTCGGCAAAAGTTTATAACGAATATTGGCGATAAGAAAGGAACGCCTTGTGTAGGCCACGATTCTGTCGCTAGACAACTTCCGGCACTGCCTACTGAACAGATATCCACTTAAAATATCATTTCACTTGCTGTCACAGGGGAGCGAGTGACATTAACAACCCAAAATTGAATCCTGTGTTATCTGATGTCCATTCGGCTGGCGAAGGTTTTCCATACAACTTCATATAGCATGTCCTACTGAAACAGTACATATTTTACACATAGCTATAGCTCACCGTATGCGCGTAATTCTACCTAATAATATATACACACGATATTACGTTCAGTGAGATCGCTTCATCGGCCCTTTCTAGTAATCTGAAGTGTTAACAAGTGTACAGACAACAGCTGTGCTTTGGGGTCCGATATTGATAGCTGGAAAGGGGGAGCAATTGATGCTAGCAGAAGCTTCTGACAAGTGTTTGCACACATGTACGGTGATAACACCGAGGATTGCTCCGTTGTTATGCAAATGGGCAATCGACCAACCATGTATAACCTTCGTAATAACATATTTCTTTATATATACATAGATATCTCAGCAGTCAGGTCGATGCAAATTTATCCATAGTGTCAATGATTATCGTCATCTCTTCTCGATAATTATTTGATCACAAAAGATAAGCTTTGTACTATACTCACGACGACATTATCTTACTGGTTTAGGCTTTTCCGCTCACAAAAATAGGCGAAGACGTGATGAACATTCAGCTCTTTAATAGAAGTACGACCAGCTTCTATCCTAGGTAAGGGAGCAACAGCTACAGCTTGACTACAAGTGATTTTGTGTGACACGAACTCCCGGATACGATTGCTTCTATAAGTAAATTTCAACTCACATTGTATTTATTTCCTTGTATGCGCTGAGATCATTGGGACACGCCGATGCTCCCTAGTCACAGAGTCAGCTTTATATTACTCGGGGCGTGATCGTTTCGTCTTGACCACGAATTGGCGCAAGAGACCTCTGACAAAAAGTTCGAAAAGCTTTCCGGCGCGGTTTCTGCTATTTTACCGCCCCTTCTGACTGTCTATTGAATATTTCCTACATAACTGTTCTTTCGTTCTAATCGCACAGTATGAGTAAGCTGGATGATACCAACTTAGCCTTTAAAGGCCTAGCTCATCTAGGCCGACTTGTTCCCAGGAAGGTTATAGCGGATATCACTGTCGACGCGCTAGGCCTTTAAAGGCTAAGTTGGTATCATCCAGCTTACTCATACTGTGCGATGGGAACGGAAGAACAGTTATGTAGGAAATATTTAATAGACAGTCAGTTCAATACACACTATTTGCCATTTCGTATGTTATTCCTATCGATAGATATTCCGAACTAAGCTTCTTTAAGCAGACATCTCAAGGAAGAATACTATTCGAAGATGCTTGCAATTGGTTTCCACCGTTTGAGGTTCTTGCACATCTCGCTAAGCATTTTTCTCCTCATTAGAGACAACGTTTCCTAGATAGGACAGAGTGGTACGAAGTAATGGAGACTAACCTTTCAGAATATAATAGTAGCTATAAAAAGCGTCAGTCAATTTAACATCGGCTGCCCGGCACTTTTTATCAAATAACTGAATCGTGGCCCCCGGATAACAAGCAATTCATTAATGTAATGACCATGAATCGGATAGTCTATAAAAAATTGGTATGGCAGAGCACGGTACGCCCGGGTCGACCACTACCGTTCTAGACAAGAGCAATGTGTTTACCAATACCGGTAGCACTATCTGGACAAATTGCTATACGAAATCAATGCTAAAAAAACATCGATTTGTTTGTCTAATTGGCTTCGGCTTGTTAGAGGCCGGTTGAAGGATCGTCACCGTGCGAATCGCACGGCATCGCCTATATCGCTGACTCGGAGCGGATTGTTCGTTCCGGCCATCGTGTTGGCCAGACAAACGAGGCAGCACCTGAAACGGTTAAAGCCATTACCGTCATCATCATCATATGAGATTCACGGCACGTCTCCTACAAATTACTCACTCGGGAGGCGTTCTCCGACGCAAAGAAATGTCCAAAGGGTATTTCTATAAGGAGCCATAAGTAGCCACAGGTTCCGTGTAGACAGTGCATATTCCACGGTGCGATTGGCTGAGTAGGAGATCGGCAGAGAGCCAGCTGCTCCGCATGGTGGCATATAGCGTATACAGTGGTGGATGTACGTACCCGCCGGTGGTTGTTCGCGCTGGCTGGCTGGCTGGCTGGCTGGCTGGTGGCAAATTCGTGGGCCGGCCTACGCTTTCTGATGTTAATGACATTAGCTCTTTTGCTCGTTCGTTCTTAGCAATTGCCAGCTGTAGCGGTTGATTCATGAATTTCCATGTTAATTTTCAGTGTTTGCCACGGGTTCGTTAGTGAATACGAGAACAGCGCAGTGATTCCTGTATAGACGTGTACGTGCAATAAGCACCGCTCCGAATACCTGAATGTGAGTCTGTTTGTACGATCTTTTTACATGTATTCGAATAGTCTACTAGTCACTAAGCAGCTTTTCCTGGCCAGCTTTGGGCACCCTATCCTTGTTCCTTTCTCCTGAGCCTTTCTAACCTCTTCAATAACAAAGATAAACGCCGGCCACATAACATCCACTTGAGCTCGCGCTACAGCCATTACTACCTAGACTATCACTACCAGGTTGTTTCAAGATGGGATGACGACTCGTCATGCAACCACTGCCGAATGAATGAATGAATGAATGACTGATGGTACCAGATTTGGGCCTCTAACCAACCTGGCAGAACGAAATGTATGAACTCGGAACAAAGTACCCTTATGTGGCGTCTCCGCACTTCGCTACTCTACCTATTCTTGGTTATGACAAATTGAGCGAATATTGCAGCATAACAAACGTTTGCCTAGTTGCTTATATATATATATATTGGCAAAATTTAATCGCCGTACGCGACTGTATTCGCAGCTAGCGTCTGCTCTTGAGAGAAACGGAGTAATTAAAACGAATTAAATCTAGGGACGTTTAGCTTCTTTCGATTGTTCTATTTTCGACAAGCTTATCCCTGTCATGTCTAACAGTGTGTTTTTAACGAATGGATACGAGAAAGTTGGTTAAATCGGTGGAACAAAGCATGTAGCAACGTAACGAAGTAATTAAAAAAAAAACAACTATACACAGCCAGAAGCCTTACACTTCGTAGATCGTTTTTGTTTTCGATGCTTATAGAGTTTATTTTTTTATAGCGGCAATAAAGTCTGTACGGATGAAGCGGGGCAAACGGTCTAAAACGTTACTGGGGCAAATAGTAGACAAAAAAAATTGTACTTTTCTGCTTTCTATATGAATGAGGATAGCCATTGAGATCGATGGCCGGGGGTGTTTGACGATCTGGTACGTGGGTGCGATAGGATAGCAGTTAAAAAAGTGTGCATTATGAAAGGCCGATCAGCGCGTCGTTTCGAATTTGCCTACGGCTTAGATGCACGCAGAAACAGTTTGATGTTGTCAGTCTTAATTTTAGAAAAAATACGCGATATATGTAGTACTCACTTGCGTACTCATTAGGCACAGTGTACCCTTCAAGATGCTTTCTAATCATTTCATCGAATACTCTTAAATTACTTAAAACTTCTTATCAAGAAGTAATTAAGTGAAGCAATTTTTGAGACGATCCAACTGAATACATATAGCAGCATAAACGAATATACCACATTCTACACAGAGAAAAGGGGTAAATATTATATATATATGTGATCGGCGCTCTGTCAGATAGTCTCAACATTCAAGACCGATTATGCAGTATTAGAGTGAAACACGACTTGTGGAAGTACTGGTATACATTAGCGACCCACAAGATGTCAGCAAACATTTCCAAACAACTGAAAAATGGTGCGGTAAAGAAAATCTCATAATGAGCAAACGCAGACGTAATATCTGATTTAAGTAAGTAAGTGCGGTATTTACAGGTATTTTCGGGTAATGTATCGTACAGCTGGCGGATTCTATTTCGCCACCCTGAACAACTAAATGGCAGTATTTCAGTGAGCTTGATTGACTCGAGTATTTTCCAGCGACTTTGTGTGTTTTCGTTAAGTGTCAAAATGGGATGAGGAACAAATGCCACCGAGGAGCAAAAAAAAAAAAACTCTAATTAGCAGATTGCATTGTTGAAACAAAGGTAGACAGTGTGCAGCGCTGAATTAATGTGATGTTTCATGTTCCCCAGCATACGGTCGCGTACTCCACTACGGAGGAGGGAAAATCTTTCGGTACTGTGCCCTTAAATAGCTAACGACAACTGAAAAAAAGAAGCATACAATTGAAGTGAGAGGTCCGTATTACTATTTGCAGAGTTTTGAAACGTAAGTTCGTCTCGTATAGTATCTTCCTGAGCAGACTAAGAAAAACGTGAATTCCTTGTATCGTTTCAAAGAAATTAGACTCAGCAACAACAGAAGTTCCCAGAAACACTGCCAATTACTGAATTCAGGTCTGGCGTGGCTTAATTCAATGAATTCAGCTAGTTCAGCGAACCTCAATTTCACAAAAAAACGTTTAGCAAACCGCAAAGGAAGATATCCGTGAAGAGAATCACCTTCGTGTAATAACAGCAATAACTGATACAACGAAAAACCGCATCGGAACAACGCCCCGAAGTGTAGTAGCAGGTGTCGCTGACGCTTGCAACTTAATTAAATTATTTTTCAACCATTAAAAAATGTCCGCCGATTCCTCTGTCGAAATCTGCGGTGCCAGTATAAAATAGAATAATAGAAAAAGCATTTGAAACTATCCCGCTCCGTTAGTACGCAATTGGCCTTAAAACTTGAAGTTACTTGACTCACGTTATTCAGATCGATTTGAATAATACTTGAAGCCCAAGTACTTTTCACACCGTTCAACTTATCTTAGAACTTATTTCTTCAATAATTGATTTCCTGAATGCGATGTAATTCTACGTAATGGATAGCATCGAATGAAGCATCATAACAGATGCTATAATAATAGCTCAGTCCTCGAAGAAGTTTGCTCGACCAAGCAATACAATCTAATATGCTCAATCAGATCCAGACACGCTGCCTAGATTGTCCAACGACAGCAACAAGGCCAGAAGTTCGCCGTTCATCAGACCCCTTGAAATCAGAGTCGGCTCGTTTGCATAATGCTGGTTACTTCTCGATAGTGTGATCAAGTAGGCAAATGGAAGTGGCTGTATGGCGGGTACCTCTTGATCAATTAAAACGAATGAAGGTTATAACGAAAAAAGGTGATACTCGCTATTACATCTATCGATATACTATGGCTCGTCTATAATAAACGCTGCAACTTGCTAGCGTAGATCGTAAACTGTGGAAGCCAGCCGCGTCAGCAGTACAGTTAATATAACACTCAGCTCAGTACCGTACCGCAGTTTCCTCAACAATATTTCCTTCTCCGTACTGTATCTTTGCCCTCGCTTTTTTTCAGGGAGCAGAGGCCAAGAAGCTAAACAAGGAAGCATAAAGAAAA
Organism: Varroa destructor; assembly: GCF_002443255.2. Lineage (NCBI taxonomy): Eukaryota > Metazoa > Arthropoda > Arachnida > Mesostigmata > Varroidae > Varroa > Varroa destructor. The sequence continues at coordinate 41,925,933 of NW_019211456.1, forward strand.
CAATTGTTAGCTGAAGCAGACAGCATTAGGGTAGCTTCCCAGCCATAGCCAGCCATAGCTCTTCCCCTAAATCCACGCAATCGTCACCGAACGGTGGTGACAGATCAAACGACAGATGCGGTAACTGAGTTTTGCTTATTACGTCTATTCGAATGGACTGTCCATCCGATGCTGCGGCTGCTGTAATGAGAACGGCCCATGTGATCGGCTGAGTGCGGGTAGTGTGCTCTAACGTAAGTTTCAAAAAGTCGTATAAATAACATGGCAACAATGGGTTGTCGAAAGAGTTGTCAGGCCACAGCCAAATTTAACGACAGTATTAAACCGAATATGCGATATAAATGACGATCTATGGCCTTTTGCCATTTCTCCGGTAACGCCATTCCCACCACTGTGAAACTTTGGTTAGTTTTTAAGCGAGAAATTTTTGCATCCCTCTATCAACCACTCATCTAAACGAACACCACGAGAGTCGTGTGACGCTAACGAAATGACGCACAAAAATGCCCTAGTCGGGTTCTCTCGAATTTCGCCGAGTAGCCAAGGATGTGCGTAGTCTGACATTATTACGGCGAAAGGTGGCAGCGTCTCTGTTTACTAGATCAGGTCGATTTTTTCAATAATTTGTTGTAATCTTGTCCATCTTTCAGAGAAGAGATCCGAATCAATTATTTTGCCAGGCGGCAATGACTCAAAGCGCACAATTCTGTTCCGATCACACAAAAACATAGCGTCGCTTTTTTTTCGCCCACTGTGCGTTTCGTGTGTGACTTCCTGTTCAGCACCCGTGGGCAATCGCTTCATAGATGGCTTGATTTTATTTCGTCACTATTAAGTGTCGCATTTAGAAATACAATCGAGCTGATTCGTGTGGCACCTAAATATCGAGCTTTTTTTTTTTTTTTTTTTTTTTTGCAGGGTAAGTAATTAAAGCTGTGCACTGCGATAATCATTGCCCGTCTAAACCTTGATCTTGCTTTTGTCGTGTCCAAATTGTAAAAATGTAGCAAATTTTTATAGATACTTTGTTACTTAAATACGATTTTTTTCATCTCGATCATTTTCAACGCGCTCTGTCCCAACTTTACACCAGCTCAACAACTGTTTACCCAATTTGCACAACGCGTTCGCGTTTTTTTTTTTTTTTTTTACCATTATCAAATCCTGGCTTTAAACTATACTTACGATGACCTAACGCAACCTGAAATATGGAACTAAGAGCCATCTAGCTGGAAAAACAATTCAATACAATCACCAAAACGCACAGGTATACTGCGCCGTTTAATTAATGGACTATTGTTAGCTTTTGAGTGTCGATATGCTTGGTTGCGTCACAACCTTCTCCCGCTTATAGTCGCTGCTTGTTCGAGCACTCCGAGTTGGGTGAGAACGACCGAAATGAAGGAATCGTGACAAGATCCTTGTGTAGTATAGTCGGCAAATGATCAGGCCATGATAAATCGATGATAATATTAGCGCAAAAACGTCACATATTTTGTATTTAGAATAAACAGCTTCTATGGCCACATTAGTGCTATGACGTTTGCGTTATGAATATATCTTCTGCTCTACAGTCTAGCAAATCCACGTAACAGCACGTGCAAAAAATGTCGATCTTCATACATTCATCGTAGCCACTTATTCAAACTAACTACGACCTTGTTTTTAAGCCTGATTTTATAAACTGTTCTATATCAACGGACGATAAAGCTATAGAGCAGCGTTCTGACATGGCGGGACGATTAATGTCCGAGGAACATAATTGAATGGCTCCTATGATCACTGGGATAGTTGCGACAATCGGATCAAATAGTTTTTTTTTGTCATTTCCACACGTCAATATGTTTTTCGTTCTCCACCTACGTTTCATTCCCATATGCTATATATGCACTTGATTTGCTGCCAAACATGTATTTACTTATTTTCTTTCTATAACAAAGTGTTGCGCCGTTTCAACAACGTTTAGCGTCGTTGAAAAATCGATGTGGGGGACGATTCCCTGGGAAGTCGTTTTCGTTATTCTATAAGAAGGAAAGAAATGGAAAACTGTTATTGTGAAACATCCCCGCTAGACGAATACGTAGGATAGGCTAGATTTCTCCTGTCCTTCCTCTCAAATATCGTAGGATACTGTACCAGAATTCGAGCCACTCTTCCACACCCAAGCGTAGTTTCAACGGCGCGAAAAGACTAAGCCACTAAGCTAATAAGAAAAGCCCTCCTCCGTGTTGCCTCCTTGTTCTAGATAAGTGAATATGAACAATGGAGAATCATCGATCACGAGCAGAGAACTAGCCGAGGGGCTAAATCCGGGCTCTTCAGTCTAATCTGCTAATCTGCTTGCCACTTGCCGCCCGTCCCCTACGTTAGCTTTATTTTCTCAGCTTCGATAGTGAAATTTTCTTATTTGCTGTCACTTCTCCTTAAATCAGCATCGCCAGAACAGACCCCGTTATTCGTAGCCTTTCGTGTTGTCGCCGAATAGGTGACTGGTTTATCCTACGACACGTTCTGCTTCAGCTTTGACTAATGCTGCTGCTGCTGCTGCTCCAACAGCGGTCGGTCCTCATGGCTAAATCCTTAGCTTTTCTGGGTGTCCAACTTCACTTCCCACTATAATGACTGTTATTTAGTGCAACGCCCTCGTTCCCGCTGCTCTGTGCCCTGGAGTCGCTGTGCATCGATTTCTCACGTAAGCCTTCGTTCTGTTTTTGGAAAATTTCTGTGTTTGTAAAGAAAGTGTGCACGAGTCTCTCATATATAGCATAGGTTCGGAGGTCGGCCAGGACACGTCTTCACTTCTATTGAAGCCCCTAGGCATTCGTAGAAATATACAAACTCACGTTTGGGTATTGGATAGAGTGGTAGGGTGCAGGGGGCACAATTGTCGAGAATAATACGAAATGCAGAGACGCAGAGAAACCTGCAAGCTTCTGTTGGTTTATAGGAAAAGATGATAACATCCATCATGTGTTCCTTACACAGTAGCTACTACGATGCCTCTTGTCTGTTAAGCGCTGTTTACACTTTGGAGTACTGGAAAAATTGGTGCGTGAGTCAGTGAGTTGGGCGGCAGCGATAAAAAGTAAAAAAAAAAAAAAGATATGGGAAATGGTTTTAATTTTTTTGCTTCGAGGCTACCTCAAGTTTTTTCGTTCTATTTATTTCTCTTCTGTCCGGCCCTCTTTCTATAGGGAAGATCTTGGAGATTTTGATCCAGCCATGAACAATTTTTATCTCTAAGAATCAGAACTTTAAATTTAGTCACAGAACTAGAACTTACTTCAGATTTGCAGTTACTTTACATGGCGATTTTGATAATATTTTACATCAAGGAAACAACTACGGCTAAGTACGATTTACGTATGCAACGTCATTCTCCAATAGCATTAGCATTAACCAGCCATCTAAAGCAATTCTTAACGGCTTTGGTACTAGAGAGAAACGTTGAGCGAAGCGTTGAGTTTGGTAGCACTAGTAGTGGTAAAGAGAATAAACGACATGAAGGCAAAGGAAGACAAGGAATTACATAACAACAGAGTCCCGCTGTGGAATAATCTGAAGGCGATGGTGCGTTGCCATGCCCGCCCTTCATCATTTACAATACTGCTGTCTGCCGCCGTAATAAATGTTAGTTTCTCGTTCGTGACGTACAAATGCTGTAGAACTTTAAAAAAGGAATTGAAAAGAATCAGGTTTATGATGATCTCGCAACAAAATTCGTGTGGCTGAAGGCATGAAATTTGATGTAAGCACTTTCGTAATATCCATACCTCCATGGTCACATTCTGGTATCCGGATTGTTATAATGTCTTCGCGAGGTTTAATGCTATCTATATAGGGCCGGTTTCAACGCAATGAACGCAGATGTTTATGGCCAACGATACTAAATTAAGAGCAACATTAGCTTGCGAATCAATTACTATTGGATGAAGCGGTGGACAGCGATGGGTCCGTTTCCGTTAAGTGAATTGAACACGTAGAAAAAGATGTCACCCAGTACCCTTTTTTACGAACCGCACACGACACCGGCTAGGCGTCCTTGTTAAAAGGTAATTTTTTGATTGTTGGTTCTCTTTTCCCGTTGTCTTCCTTTATTGCGATACTTTATGCTTCCCAAGCGATCACCACCCGGACGTCATAGGCCTCTATTTTTTCCTGGGTCACTTCGCCTGACCATGATGCGTTTGCTCAAAGGGCGCACCAAAAGTGCTAGAGAAAAGGCGCGACCGACCTTTTCCCACACTGCCCCCATGCATACCCCTTTAGCTGATTTGACTCTTCCATCTAACATTGAAGTTAGTTTGCCCTGCTGAAGCTTCCTATGGGCCTATCGTCCCTAGTGGCGAATTCTGCTGGCAGCGGAAAGCATGTCTGTTCGCCTTTACTTTTTGCATTGTTGGTTGCCCGTGAACAATACCATTGAAACTGAACCAGAAATGAAGAGCAATCCTGTAGGAATCACATGGTCGTATTGTCACGTATGAAATGCATCTGTCAGTCTGTCTGCCTAGCTATCTATGTGAGAAAATCCGCTATTTCAACAGAACAAAACGTTCCTGAAATCCGAAGGAATTCGCGGAGCACATGGCCTATTGTTTCCACGTTTTTCCTAACCATCAGGCTTCGACTTTTTCCTCTTGTACCTGTAGAACGAACAGCCAACGCAAGTGGTCTACCACTGCTTGACTATCTGATCTACTAAATTTCTGCTAGAGGCAATAACATTCTATTGATCTCGACTTTATGCAAGTGCTCAAAAGTCTTAGAGGTGCACATAAGGGTCTGGAGTAGACTCGAAGAACTAGTTTTTTGCCACACACAGAAAGGACATGCCGTTCACCGGTCAGCGCCATCATCTCGAAGGGTAAATTATTTCGTCCCTATTCAGGTTCTTACTTTCTGCATTCTCTATGTTCGTTATTTAACTCTCTCTCTTCACCTCGGCAGATCTTACCAATACCAGTGACCTCATCTTTCTGAGAGTCTTCCTGGCCCTTACACATCTAGCAACAGAATGACTATCGAATGACAAACTTGCAGCTGGAGCAATATGGAATGGCTACATGCATATTTACTTATGGCGGCATAGATGAGTGACTTGGTCAGGCCTATTAAAACAAGACGTTTGCTCCCACATGTTGAAACTGACTGTCTGTCTGTCTGTCTGTCTGTCTGCTTTTCGAACAACGAAGGTAGCAGGTAAAGCTGAACGACACTGGATTTGCAACCCAAGTAAGTATACAGCACTAGAGTTATAATTCCAAACTACCGCAACCCTAAACATATTTGGGGTGGCACGGACAGGCGGGAATGAGAAGGGATCTCATCAGTGAGCAGATTCAGTGAGCATCTTAAAAAAGGTGTCTTCTTTCCTCGTCCCTGAGGGATTCGTGGAGTCGGTCATGGCTCAAACTTACTCCCAATGCAACCCCCTGCGCACAAATCCAGTCAGCAGTAGCAACGTCAATAGCGGTCGCTTTACAGCGGCAGAAGCCAAAATGCATCGTATTCCATACAGAATGCTTTCTTCTTTCAGCATAGTATCGTCTGATAGCGCTGCGCAGAAATACGAAGTAGGAATTGGCTGGCAGTCGCCTTCCGCCGCTGAAAAAAACTGTGCAAACGACTGCCAAAAGGAAATTACTCACAGTAAGTTACAGTATACTATTATATTTCTGAAGATATCAATCCAGCGGTTTCTCGATCATTTCTAACGTCGCTCCGTAACTGCGTTCCTGTCTGCATCGCCGGATGCACTTTTTTGCCCGTAACATATAACATAGCATTTTTGCAAAGTAAACATCTTAATCTGAATAAAATCGCATGTCATGGTATTGTATGGTAGAAGTGATGTTTAATTAAAAAGGTGGCGGCCCGCACAAAAAATCTGATACTTTTCTTGCCCCGTTCCTTACAATAAGCAGGTTTAACTTTCCAGATAGGGTTATGGGGTTAGGGCTAAATGGGTTATACGCTTTCTTGTTTAAATTATATTAATATCAAATTCAAATGAGGTCGTTTTCAATATGTCTTTATAAACATAGAAGAGTACGTAAATCCCTTAATAGCACTAAATTGCAACGTATGTGCCCCTTGTACGATATGGTTTACTGTCGACGTAGGACTCGTCAGTCTTCTTCGGCTGGCGTTAAGTTTTCTCGTGGTCTATTTTTTTGAAGAGAAATAAACCCAGAATGTGCGAGATTAGTCGAGTCATTACTGTAGACCATGATCGTTCATGTTGAGGGCTTAACCACCAGAATCCGCCAGCAAAGCGATTTTTGAGGAAAACCGCAAAAAAACCCGGAGTCTGATCAAATTGATAAACGAGAAACGGATAAAAAAGACAACAGGAAGGAGTGGTCTGTCGTAGCGACCAAAGAGCCGGCAGCGAAGAAGCCAGCTTATTTTCAACGAAGGAGGTACACTGATTACCGGAAAGAGTCGACTCAAGAAGAGAGTGACGCCATAGTATTCCTTTTATCTATGTTCCTCACCGGCCATGCGTGACGTAATGGAATCAGGTGGGAAATCCAACGACCAGCAGAATGTTTAGTCAGCTTTTCGCAGATAACGGCAAGTCCGTCCTGCTTAGCTCTCCGTCAATTCTCAGCAATGCGGCGGCTTCAGCGGCGCATGTCTGTATCATCTTATTTGCTGCTCTTTTAACCTGGTCTGTCGCCTTACTTCTGCGGCTTCCCTAGCATGCATCGTTACTAGCGCCTGCACCTACTTGTCCTTTTCATCACAGCAGCCAGGCCATCGACGCCGGCAGCCTAAACGTAGTTGGTTCTACTCCAGAGCGCTTAATCTCTTGTTTCAAGCCGACGATGCTAAGTATACCACGTCTATTAGTCGTAGCACTCTCCTTACCAACTCGACTCCAACTGGCACAGCAGTCACATGCGTACTGGCTGCCTATGAGCTCTCCGTTGCACACGATAGCCGATCAACGAGCAAATCCTGCCACCCACTGACACACTGGATTAGCTTGACGAGCCGGCTTAGAATGGCGTACGTTACGCTGGTCAACTTGCCGTTTTTTCTGTTTCATTCTCAAGTTTTCGATGGCGGCGCGCGAGGTGTAGCTCAGCTACTCAGTGTAAAAAGACCTAATGAAAAGCAGCAAGTTCCTAACGATCCATATCGACGTCTCATTCTGTTTTCTGCAGACCACAGTTGCCCTCTGTCTATCTCTCCGTCCCTCGGAGACGCGTGGAGTTTCCACCGCTGTCGACGTGACAGATGCATAAACTGTTTTTACTCATCCGTACATTAATCTGCCAATGTACAGAGCATGCGTGGGTGCACAGACACTTTTTTAGCTTAAATAACGCTTTATGATCTGCCACTAGTGTACGTACTATCTACCTTACCAGATGGCTGTTGAGGGAAACCTGTAGGGCGAAGGCGACATTTAGAGAGGTAAAGGACTAAGCAAAGCCCACAAGTAGTAGAGCTTCAAACTAATGCGCGCTGCCGTTATGAAACCGACAAGACAGTTAACCATTTTGGAGCGAATGAATACTAATTAGGGGTGGCAGGGTCTCTGCGGTGGCAGGTCTGGTGTGGGAAGGGTCTCTGCGAACCTCGATGGAGAATCGTAAGTGCAACTGGCGGCTGGTCGATTCGAGATTACAAGGGCAAGGGACAACGTCTTCAGCGCTTCAGTGCCGATGAATGCGCTCTACATCCATACGACACAATCACGGTGAACACAAAGATGAAGTCATTGCCACATGAGCTGTCAACTCCTTATTTACCCTCGGCGTGCTCCATACGTTTACAGGGTTTGTATGTGTCCTGTTTTCAACTCGGAATGAAGATGATTAGCTGTCGGCGGTAGAAGCAGTAAACAGAAGCGAGACATACGCATTCAAACTATCGTTGTTGTTCCCATAGTCTTTAGCATCCATTTCATTCAGCCTTAGTATGCACATAATTGAAAAGTAGATCTATCATGATAATTGGAAGTTTTTTTCAGTTGTAGAAACGTGAAGTCGAAAAGCTAAAAAATAAATACAACAACGTTACATTTTAATGAACGCGTCGTATTTTTTGCTTTCTTTAAGCAGCTACTAAAGACTGTCTATGAATTGCAAGTTTTAGATATTGCTGGAAAATTGTGGCACTATCCATTTCCTACTTATATGTACACTTGTCTGTGATGCTGCAGTTCTATCCTACATAACATCATCTACCTTCGTCATTCATATCTTGCTGCAATCCTGTTGGTGCCTTTTCTAAATAGCAATCATTGCCTGCAGCAACTCTGCTTGATTGCGTGCCTGATTACGTATCTGCTGCCAGATTCACTACACTTCTACGCGCATTAGATACGCATACAAAGACACATACAGAGATTCTCTACTTTATTACCTTACTTTGGCCCGGAGGCTCATGTGAAGGAGGGAACTATACCGAGACTTGCAACATCACCGCCATATAATTTTGTTCTTTCCTAAACAAAAATAAGGAAGAAGAGACAAACTTGCAAGGACAAAACCTACTCGTAAAGACATCGCGCCTGTACCATATTGAATAGGTCCTTCTCAGCGAAAAAATCAGATCACCGAGGGATGGATTTCTCTATAGAGCTCAGGTGGCCATCGTAGTCACCATGGCACAAAACGCCGAGCACGGAGAACAAGGGGATCCAGAGAATGCTAGTATAGTAAGCTGGGGAAGCGGTCATCAGTTTCACGTTAGCTCCCATTGCCCATTTTCTCGCCGTGCCGTAGTCGGAACTCGGTGGTTACCGGCGTCGTCGTAGTCACCGGACCCGGATAGTTCTCGGTTCGAGCTATTCAACATGCCTACTAGTCGAAGCACCGAGTTAGCTATCCAGCCTGTGTAGTATCTGTCGCCCATCGCCCACTGTACTGGCTGCATAGCACACGAAATGGCTGTTCTCCGATAGAAGCAGCAGGCATTGAAGGAGAAGAGACTTCTTGGTCTACAGCCACTCGTACAAGCCCTTTCAGCCCAGTCTACGGTCGGTCACTTTTCAACGGCACTCATACTCTCTTCATAAGCTGTATACTTATAGATTTGGCCACAAATTAGCCAGCAAACTGTGTATAGTCATCATTTCGCATGGGTAACTAAATGAAACGGTTTTCTATCAATACAATCGAACGGACTGCTTGTATGTTCGTGAAATGACCATCATAGTTAAGGGTTTATGCTTGCATAACTGTGTCGTCTATCGTTAAGTTGGAATCCGACACAGTGAGCAGCAGGTGCGAAGCGCTGCTATGTACCAGTTATGCCTATAGAGTTGCGACGTTCCAGCCTTATTAAAAAATATAAAAACAAAAAACCACCTGGTGCGTATAGTGTACAGTTTGTTTGTCCCGAAGCAACTAAAGTAGCGCAACATATTGGCAATAATTTAAGGTTTTTTTTTTTTTTTTTCGATTTACCATCATCCGGATCCGAGCCGGATCATGCACACAGTATAAGGAAAACGTAAATGCCTAACCTATAACAATTAATACAGTACCCTTCACTGGCAGGTGACCACTTTTGCTCCCCTGTAGTTGCCCTGTATAGCTCAGTGTTACGTACTTCGATCACCCGCACTTTCTTTGTTTCGTTCTTTCCATTTTAAAATGGAGACGAACTTTTAGTACTTACACTAGAATGTTCTGAGCCACTCTAATTTCGCCCTCGACTCGGAACAAACTACCCACTATCGAAATAATATCTGCTCGTCATAAATAAGTCCACTTCAATAAAGCAGTTAATCTTAGTGATTCATTTAATGCACTCCATGCTTCCGGTAGTGCGTTATCATCGTTCACCTCAGATACCAGACAGTCCACTGCTACAGCCCTTCAACACTGCGTAAAAACATTCTCTGCTTCTTATCTCTCAGGGAAAGCATTTGCTCCCAAATGAATTCGGCTATCTATCAAGTCGGAATGACATATGTCAAAAGTGGTTTTCCACCCATTTTGGACCCGCTGATCTAGGCTAGCCGTTAGAAGGCCATAGAGTACAAAACCAATTTCTGCAACGGCCAGATCCTGAGCCCGGCAAAGCGCAAGCAGCCAGCTAGTCATTATTCCTGTTGTGAATTTCAACGACACCCTTTAACCTCTATAAACGAGAAGGTTTCGACCATCATCGTGTCGAGTCCTTACATCACGTTTCTATCCTGCTGCCAGGAGATCTTTATAAAAGTTAAATTATCGTACAAGCTTAACGATATACGTGCGCGTCATGCGCTGTGAATTGCATACTAACATACATTTATAAAATATCTTTATGGACATGCAAACAAGTAGGTACTGTCGATACGTGTTTGTTGCAGATTTTCGTGAACTGCTACACAAGTATTACACAAGTACAAATGCATTTGGAGATAGGCAAAAGTTATAACTTTGGTCGAGAGTTACAATTTTTAATTTATATAGGTCTACTAACTTTAAATTAACTGAATTTTCACTTTTCCTAGTTATTATTAACTTTATGATGCTATTTATTACTTGGCCAGCCATCAATGAAGTTTTTTTCGTGAACTCACCTGGTCTAAGTCTGTGCAAATTTTCGACAGTTTACCACATGCACTATGTCATATTGTAAATCACTGATCACCTGTAGCTCGATTTTACCATAATGATACACAGGTAGTCAATCGTCCTGCGCTAAGTGACTCTGGGTTATACAGTATAATATAAATCAGTCGTACCATTCCGCATAGAATGAAGTAGTTACGACTCGCCTATATTGCACCGATTTCCCGGAGCATCTAATGGTTCTGGTAGTAACGATGTATGGAAAGAAAGAACGGGAAGAGCGGGAACATATCAGGACAGGCGACGTTTCGGGACACATGTCTGCCCCAGCCGTCGAATCGGCAGTCCTGGGAAGCGGGTTCTAATCTGCCGACATGCGGAGGGCACAGAGACCGATCGGTAATATCAAGTATCCAATAGTACTTGAGGCCGGCTGGTCTTCGATAGATACGCCTTAAATATTCCCTAGAAGACGCCTAATAACGCTGATTTATATCAACGATTCGAAAAAAGTTGGCTTTTCTAAGTTTGCTTGGTTAAAGTAATAATTTGAACGAATCCAATCTAGGTAGCCATATCATTACTAAAAATAAAACGCCCTTATATACTATGAAATAGTGTAAAAATAAATTCTTTTCTCTCATCTTCAATTGTGTCAATTGATCTAATTTGTTATCAATATGCGCTGATCATTGCTAGGAACCAATACATGAGAGATCGTTTAAATAACGATCAGTCCGATGCGCGAGCTCATAAAAACTATCTATCATTGCGACCATCTATTGCGACAGAAAATGTTACCGTAAAACAGCTCAAACGTCGAAAAAGCCTAGTGGAACAGAATTTTGTATGGAGTGTTTATTGTCTTTGCGAAGGACCATTCGTTATTCAAGATTGACCTGCTTATCGTTTTTGAGACCATTGACAAGAGGGGAAATGCACGAGAATAAACCCGGTTTACCTCTCTGAAGCGTATGTAGCCCCACTGCGTTCTTCTGCTGCGTAGAAGGACGCAATGGGGCTCATACCCTCACATAAGCACCAATCTCGTTTTGAAAGCTTATTCTATTCGTGCACTTATCAGGAAGTAAACCTATATAGAAGCAAATATGTTACAATAATAGAGTTACTTAGTACAAGCGAATAAACAGATTACCATATGGTAGCCCACAAGCAAAACGGACTGCGCGATAAGAAGGTCTAGAAAAGGGCGATCGTCTGTTTGATACGGGCCTGTAGAGTATTTCGGTACTCCAGTACTACATCTACAACTAGCATCTTGCCATGAGCAAAGCAGAAAACAGTGTTAATAACAGTAACAGCCATCGATAGGTCACAGGTAATAAAGCTTCAGCGTCCTGGATGAACTTTTTCACTCGTTCCTTTTTTTTCTTTGCCTGCAGTGGTTATGATACAACAATGCTAGGCCGCGCACCAGGATCAATTACCATTAGCAGCAGCAACAACAACGACAACATTACCATCACCGGTAGAGCGATAGATAGAAATTTGAGGAAAGGGAGTTTAAGGCTGATTTGATTTAAGCGGGAACTTTGAGACGAGTCAATTAAGCGAGTGGTTTCAACATGGAGAAAACCCTAAATAGGATGAGTAGCAAGACGGCGTATCGGTAAAAAAATTAGTCAACTAGACAGATATTATAAACGCTGTGTACGCTAAGATCTTTCCGAAACATCTGGACATAACCGATACAAATGTCGAGCAGTGCACCTGCAGACACGGGATTTGAACACCCCACGTATAAATACACTGTACCGCTAACTATTTTTCCTCTAAGAATATGTTCAGCCTACTGCTGCCCTTCGATTAATGAAGGATGCGTGGCAAAAATAAATTTCTCGAACGTTATCCGATTAACATGTTCGTAATTGTACCAACTAATTAGCTCATACAAAAAATTCCTTTAGCCGTGATCTTCACCAGCAATTTACGCTAAGAACAGATATTCTTCATATGCCCCAAGGCATCTCTACCTTACAGTTGGCAAAAACGTCGAAAGGTTCATTTATAACATATACACCTTATCGACTATGAAGCAGATACCGGGAGCCGTAGTTAATAGCAACTTATTTATCAGAAATGAATTAATTGATTTATTTATTTAACGACATGTATTACAGGAATTAGTCACTTTGGCCGAAAATATATCATTTAATGTGTCTTTTGTATTGCAAAAACTTCGTTTCGGGTCGAAGGGTTTAGCTGAGTCTTTAATTGTACATCTGAATATGTAGCTTGTCGATCTATTCAGTTTCCTAGACTACTTTAGATACCCATCCTGTCGTACTCACGCCCTTGACCGTGTCTCAACGTGCATCATTTTAATCAGCGCTACATACATGAAGCTATACCTTAAAACGTTAGTGCCAGGTTCAAAGTGCAATTTTATGCGGTTCGGTCGTATTGTAAATGTCGTCTGCTGAGATAGTAAAGGACGAATGAAACCAAGTAGGATATCGTAAACGCCACGATATTCGAATCGTATCCTGCAGCGTTTAACTGTCCTGTCAGGCAACAATCTGATAATGATCGTTATCTTTCTTCGACTAAATCTTTAACCGATACTTGTTCCATTATGTTTTCTCATCTTAACTAACATAGAATAATCAAATTATATCAGTTCTTTTTGTGAGATAATGTCACGAATCGGTTGGGGACACACTGTTATCGCTTATTTTCTAGAGTATATCCAACGACCTGTGTAGTAGCGAATGCTTTTTCTTATGATATAATTGACACCCTATGTTTTTTGGACTAAGCTTAGAGTCAATCGAACGAATGGCTAATTACATAAGTAATACACGCAAATTTTCTGCTACCCAGTAGGCAAGAAGCTTCAAAAAACTCTACCTAGAAGCATCACGTGGTCGGTGGCATCCTTGCTGCATCAGCAAAACAGTGTGAGAGCGGAAGATTGATTTGCGTCAGTGATAGAGAATCCGTGACAGCACGTGCGCTTGCCGGATACGTATGTGGCTCCCCGTTTTTTTTTTCACTGCAGATGCTGTGCGTGACTGAATCTCTCGTAGACCGGCAGCTACTTCACACACCAAAACACCGGCGTCCGTCAGACACGCACTCACACACAGGTTGGCCTCTAACAAAGTCCTACAAAACATTGCCACTTTCAGGCGCAAAACATGTTGCCTGTTTGTCGTTTAGTACAAGGCTCGTGACGTTTGACCGTTGTCCGAGGTTGAAGTACGGCTTTTTATTAGATTCGTTCAAGTGTCCGAGCGGGACCTGACGCTTAAAATGTGAAGTGGCTATCGGGCAATAATAGTAGACACTGGTGAACAGCCATCGTCGTTGTTTGATGGACGATCGATGTTGTGTTGCCCAATTCACATTGTGAGGTATCGAACTCATATTGGCTGCCTATGGCTCATATGTTCGGATCGAGTAGGGAACTTAACAACAATAACACGGAGTCAAACATCGATGGAAATTGGAACGGGCGATTTCGTTGTCGGAAGCGTTAGGCTTGGCACTTACCTATTTTGATGTCGGCCACAGCGACGCCCAGAAGGGCAAGCGCCAACACCGGCGCTACCACCCCGCTCATGGTAGCATCGGGCCTTCACGAGGCGGCAAACAAGTCGACTTCAGTGCACACAAGTTAGTAACAAACTAAAACGACTACATGTGCGGCCATTGCAAAAAGAGGGGAGGATGGGGCTACGAGGTGGCGCTGTTGTCGAGGGCATAGCTTGATGTCGTCGTGGCAACGCAGAGCCGCGATGCCTCCAGCGCCCCCTCTGGAGGCGGTCCCCAGCGGACGGCACAATGCAATTTGTTTTTTTACCAACCAACTTTAACTAACATGCAAACATTTCTTACTGCATAAAGCATGTGAAAATGGCATGACATGTTAACATAGTGAATTCGGTCCAGTAACCCATTACGCAATGATATGGGTGCATGTATCTAAAAAAGGACCTAATTCCCCTACTCTTCCGCTCCAACTATACCGCCACCGAAGGATGCAGCCTAGTCCCGCCCCCGCTCCTGAGCTTCCGCCATCTTCCGCGTTCAGTGAGAGGCGCGCGGCAAATTTTGAGGAGGAAAAAGTTTTCCCCGGAGAGAACATATCAGGCTGAGTAGAACTTGGGCGCGGCTCGAATGGAGCCGCACACAATCACCCGTAAATGCCGATCTGGGCGGCGATGGGTTGCAGGCTCGGGTCTGTTTTGCCTTGGTAACAAGTCGGACCTCTGCGTTTCATTCATATTATTTCTTTAAATATATATACATTTAAAGGACAGAGCTCTGCGCTCTATTGCGGTACTAGTTTAAATCTATATATATATATATATATATATATATATATATATAGATAAGCTGTGAATTAAAAGGATAGTGCTTTTAGGTTTGATCGTCAGCCTTGCGCTAGAAGGGTTGGTAGCAATGGTAAAGGCTAAAGCTCCTCCTTACATGCAAATTAAACGTAAAAAGCAACCCAAAAAGAGTTGGTGATGGTAGAACATCAAGAGGTAATTGCAGAAAGCAGTCGGTAGACGAGGAACGGCTGATTTGTTACAGTTTGTTGGCTGATGAGGTTGTGCACCGTGTTTCAGTCGGTCTTTTCCCCTTAAAATCCCAGCGACGGTCTTGATTAAAAAACTGCTGTCTTCTCCTACGCCTGCTGAGATAAGTCAAAATAGACAAAGATTATAGTTTTTCTTCTTCTTCTAGTTCTTTAAGATACAAACGCGCTTTAAGCAAGCGCGTTTGTATCTTAAAGTTCGCATCACTCAAATAAAATAAAAATCGAATTTTTGCCTTTGCTTTGTCGTAGGTCGAGAAAAATGGAATAATAATTATCGTTTTCATATGCGACTAAATAGTGGCAACAATGAAATTGTTACACATCAAAGCTCATAGAAAGGCGATATTTTATCGATTGTCAAATAATAGGTGAAGGTATAAAAAGAGGGACGTCTCTCCACAAACCCTCACCGAATAGCTTGAACTAAAATATATTCCAGGCAAATCAGAAGCTATCTTTGGCAGACTGTTTCGTGTTGTCAATGTCCTGTAATTCCGTGAGAAAAAGTATAAATCTAATAGGTATCTACAAAAATAATCTGTAAGAATAATTAGAAATACTAAATGTAATCGCATGCGTCCAGTAATCGTAATCATGATAAAAAGAACTCGTGAAGAACGACGTCACGAACCAAATCGTAATGTTAGCTCTGTCAAATTGAGATCGCTCGCTCCTTTTAGATCAACGAGAACATCTGCGAGTTTCTGCGATTTTTTTCCATTACCAGAATGACGGAAACAGTGAACATATTTGAAGTGTCAATACATGTTCAAATGGCATAGACGTTTGCCTTATTGTAATATAGCATCCTTCCATTGGTTTAATTCGTTTACTGGGTTACGAGGCCCACAACTACTTTGTTCATGGCTACCAGCCGGTTATGACCAATGCTTCAGGGCAATTGTGTTTGGCATCAAAATAGAAATAGTAAAAATTATTAGATGAACTTCTTGGTTAGTAACGCTGCATGTGACGTAGAAAATTGCTGATTATACGATTACAGACGAACACTGATACAGGAAAAATCTAACACCAGACACAGCCATATACGTTGCACTTACAATTGCCCACAGCCGCTACAAACGCCCATACCTTACATTTCTATTTCTAGATATACTCACATTCTCTAAAGGGTCCGAGTTGGTTATTCTGGATTAATAATTCGTTATTTATTAGGCCTACAGTCACCTGAGGTGGCAGGTTAACTGTGGCGGTGGACTCTCTTGTCCTATAAGCCTAATCTCAGATTGAGGAATTTCTCCATTTTTTTTAGCGTATACCTATCGTAGCAAACATGAAACCCACATAGATGACTGGCAAGAACTGTAATCAAAAGCCTTAGTGAACCTTACCAAATGATCAAGGTGGGATCATTTTCTCTCATGAATACGTGTGAACTATATTATAGTACGACATTGTGACGCATACGTAGAGTAATCACGTATAAATGTTGACGTTTCAAATTATAAAAGAATATTATGATCATTTACTCAACCGTCCGATGTTGCATAGATGTTTGTATAGCAGCACTATACGTACAAAACGGTGTAACGTATAGTTGGACAGCTAAATAAATCCAATGGAAAAAAATGCTCATAGAAATATGTAATTGATTATTTTTTTAGATATCGTTTTTTTGGCTGTCTGCAGTATCTTCTTAGAAGAACCGAATTGTACCTACTCGCCTCCCTAATGTTCTGGCTATCCGAGACAAAACATGCCGGCCAAACTATCAAAGTAACATCTTACATTCCAGCCAGCGTGCTTCTCTGGTGCAGAGTTAAACTTTCCACACATAATATTATACAGGACAGGTACCACGGACATACCAGGATCCAGCAGCGAGAATACCAGCGGGATCTTCATATTGCTTTAGAACTGTCTAGAACTGAGTGTATATTAAACTCTAATGCCGCGAGGCGGCTCAGCGGCGGCAGCATTTCCGTTTAGAAAAATGTCAAAAAGGATGGCTTGCATTAGTTCAGAGTTGAATTAGTAACAAGTAGAAGTTTTTACCTTAACGCCTAGAATTCTCAATCAAACCATTTACCTCCAGCAGGAAATAAACGTACCTATTTAGGTACCATTTCTGCCGGTTCTATGGAGCCCCAGCACGCAACCTCTATGCGTGTCCCTCTCATATTGACAGCAGTTTCCCACATCTTTTTTTGCAAGTTCATATCTTCGTTACCGTTCGCGCGTTCATACGCTAACTGATTTGTGACGACTAGACGACCAATACTTATGCCAAATTGGTTTGTGTACCATTACTAGCAACAGCTCGGTCAACAACGTTACTTAATTTGATCATCAAACGACTCACAAAAGACCTTAGATAGGTCTTATTGAAGGTGACTAATGGACGGCCACTCTATGCTTGACATTAAAACACCGCAGTTTACATGAGTAGACGACTCTGTGTGTGTGTGTGTGTGTGTGTGTGTGTGTGTATGTGTGCGTGTGGCGTCGCATTTTTTCCCTAAAAACAATCCTAACTTTTACTTTATGAATTATAACAGGTTACTCCTATTAAATAAACGGCCGTTAGGCGCTTAGTAAAAACAGCTAATGGCCATATCTGCCCACTAATTTCAGGAATACATGCAAGCCGCAGGGTCGAAATTGGTAGTAGACACTATTCATTTTTGTTAGCAGTCTGAAAAATAGAAAACAAGAAGATTGGAAAAGGAATCAGATAAAAAAGCCTCAGATGCGTGAACTTTGAGAAAACTAATTTTATTAGCTATATCTGCAGTTCTAGACCAACAACCTGCTTCCTCTAGCTGTAAAAAACACAGTAGCTTATGGCTTTCAACATTTGGCAAAATACATTTTTTTAACATACGAAAATAGGCACTAAACGGGCTGGTATAGTCGTTAGAATTATCGAACCATAAATAACTAGCTAGCGTAAATGGGTGGCCAACTCTAATAAACTTTCGTATATGCATTGAGTGACTGACGAATATAAACGATCTCATGAATTTAGTAAACACCCTAATTTCGATGTAACACATTGGCGTCTGCACAGCTTTGAATAACAGTTTTGTAGATCTAGTAGCCTATAAACCGAGGGGTCAGATCGAGCTGTGTCAGAGATTTACAACTGCATTCTGTATAATGAAAATGTTCAATTAAAAAAGCCTAGTTTTATGATGAAAATTCAGTGCTACCAGCCGAAATCCAATCTGTATTTAGTGCGTGAGAATATGTGTATAATTTTATTACTAACGGCTGCGGCTAAAATGCTCTGATCGGTTAGTTAATTAGGATTTTTCTAATTATTTAACTAACAGCTAATTAACTCTCGTGAAATTCGTCGTTATATAACATGTTAGTGCCTATATAATTTCGTTCATAGCAACGAAACCAGTGGCATAGGATCTGTGATTTGGGGGACGCAACTGCGCGATAAGGTCGCTGTTTGCTTTGATTTAGAAGCGCAACGAAAAAAAATGAGCAGGGACACGAAAAGGTAACGCTGCATGTTGTTTTCTGAGTAATTCCTGCACGGTCATGCGACGATTTCGAAGTATGCCGCATCTGATTTGTACAGCTCAGCACGCCGTATACTAAATGGCGGTTTCTATACTCCCAAAGCCGGCACGCATATTTTAAACAAGTATAATCTTATAATAATGAAATGTTAGGGATTAAGTACAAATTAATCCGTTATCTGTTTCGCTTTGATTCATAGAAAGAGAGAAAACAGCGCTTGCAAGTATAGTTTGTTAAAGCTCGGCTGCATCTCTTCGCCGAGCTCGGCTCGCAAAGTCTACGGAGATGTGCGGTTAGAGAACAGTGTCCCAATGATGAAATATGTCCATGTACGCACATACGTGATTTACTATCTGTTCCATGATCGAACATAACTTACGTACAAACAGCTCTCGACAATTACCATCGAACACTTCACGCCGGCGAGGCATGAAATAGTACGTTAATATGATAAACTGTCTAAAAGAAAATTCTAATACTGGCAATAGCAGTAACGTCAGAGTAAAACTTGTAAAATACAAGTATGGTGATGAGAGAATTGTTCTGCGATAGGTCCCACTCTACCAATGAATCTAAATTTACGTGCGGCTCTCATGGCCAATCCAGCAAATCACACTCGTATTTCCATACGTCTATACTATGAATAATGTAGATGCGCATATTTGTGTACGTTAAGATTTTAAGACGCGCCTATACGCCGAACGCATCAGGCCGGTCCAAAATCGACAAGCTACAGAATGTCTTTAACCTATTTTTACTAATTTAGAAATGTTTAATTGCCATAGAATTTTAGCCCCTTGTGGGGCGTATAGCTTTTGGTGTCTAATAAACGCACAGGGTGCTAAAGAAAAACTTTTTATAATTCACAATCATTCATAGATTATAACAATTTAACACATCATAGTAATATTTTAACAGACCCACGTCCAACCTAAACAACGAGTAATTACATGATTGACCGCTTAGTCACGCTATTTGCGTTAGTCCAGTATAATAATATCTTCAATATGGGTTTTTGGACATGCTTGCTTTACAAACGCAAGCGGCGTGTTCTTTCTTCATCTTAATAGTTTAATATTTTTTCGGACGATTTGCTTTGGGATTAGCTATCGTTAAGTGCTCAAATCTTCAACGACGGCGCATAAAAGATACAAGCCCCAAAATATTCATGTTCGGAAGAACTGAAGCATTTAACTGTCGCGTTTCTTTCCGAAATTATAGCGTAGTTCCAAAAAGCAGTCTTTAGCATTATATAATACATAAGCGCTTGCTCTACATAACTCGTTCGAATAACAGAAAAAAAAGCATGTATTAACGATATCAGCCTCCTATAAGGGAACGTGAATTCGAGCCCGCCTAGAAAACCCTGGCTGTGTCCGTCAGGCACATTCTAAACATATATTAATGGGAGCCCAGTTTGAGATCTGCTTGGCAGCACTTTCGTTTATCTATTATGTTCCTCTTCATTTAACTATGTTTACGTTTCCAAAAAGAACACGGATTGATAAAAGATTATTATATCTCTAGCTGACTAACTATTCAGTATCGAAATAGTACATGTGGCATTTAACTTTCGGACTCTACTGATACATAGCACAAGTTATTGCCATTAGAACACGTTATATTTTGTGCGTGCGTAATTTCGACGCAACGCGTTATTGAGCCTCACGGTGTTTGTTGAAGAGTTTTCGTATTGGTCCCATTACTTTTCTGCTATATCTGTATAATCTGCAGGTACTGCGTTAGGAAACTCAGGCCAAAGACGACGGTTACACAGTATGCCTATTAGAATAAAACATGCTGGAACAAATAATTGCGCCGACGATAAAACTATCCCAACAACATTTTTAAAATACATTATACAGTAGATTGTTGATTTATTTTTTCATTAAATTAAATGTTAAATCTGGCTCAGACCTTAGAAGCTAAAGTAAAGCTTTCGGATAGGGAGCTTGCTGAAATGAATTGTATATTAAGAATTGCAGTGCTTGACAATTTCCAGATATTTGCTTTCGGTCTGACTGACCATTTGAGCCATTGCTAAAAGTTCTAATAAAAATAAGCGCCATCGCTTCATTACAGAATAAGGTTGGCAACTCTATCGATCTTACTTCGCGAACGATTAGATCATTGAATTTGCTCGTAGCTCTACTGCGTTCCATAGAAAGTAAATGAAGTAACTAGAAATAAGCACGAAGACCCTTAGAGGGATTGCTCGATAATCGGTATAAAGCGAGAAATAGGGTCACCATTTAACAAAAGAAGTCCCCTTTGTAGCAGAGATAGGAAAAAGTACGACATATCCTTCACTCCACAGGAACTGTAGAGGCGATTGGATTGTTCTCGTTCGTTGGCCTATTTGATCTGCATATTATTATTGTACTATGCTATTTACAGACTGCCTCCTTAAATCAGTGAGCTAGCATGCCTTGTCAGATAACTCTTGCACACAATAGGTTGTGGATCCTTCTCCACGAAACCAGTTTTGGTGTATCTATGAAGCCATCGGATTATACACTAGTAATTTGTTTACGTATTGATGAACGTATCATAAATAAACGATTAATCCAGCGAAGTTTACGTTCGTATCATGGCTAGACTACACTGAAAAAAAACCCCATCCAAAGATCTTGAAGGAGATTACTGGACATTCCTCCATTAAACTTTGGAGGGATTCTTGTTTTAAGGAAGAGCTTCCGGTATTAGTCCTTTTAACAAAAATTTGAGCCATACGCTTCACCATGTTCTACTCTGCTGGCCATTTTCGAGGTACAGGATGCTATCGACGTATAAAAGCCCACACTCTAAACGACTACACGTCTACCGTATTTATCGACTTCATACCGTAGAGAGCGTTTGTTCCCTTCGCTTGCGCAGTACCCATCAAACAACTATTCTGGCCAACATTATTTCTCAACAAAGTCTATATTAGAAACGACATATACTAAACTATCTGTGCTCAGTTAATGCTATAGATCACGGTATTTGGCCACTTGATACGGTTCAGTTTTTTCAGACTATTCATTTTTGTACGTAGGTATACTCGAACTTCTGTTACGTGCACAAGCATGCATAACGTATATCTGTATTAGTTTTTTAGATTACGATAGCTCTGCACAAGGCTAGCTTTTATCTGTCTGAGACTAACACCGAAAAATTATAAAGTCATCGGAAAATCTATGCAAAGTTTCCCGTTGCATAAATAAGTAACGCCCGAACGCGAACCAAAATGAGTAGTGCCGCTAATTGTTACTGTGATAATTCTTATCCATTTTGACTCACTAAACTTATATTAAAATTAAAATAGTGACATTTACGAAGGATTCAAGGCGGAAAAGCAGATCCGCTCGTAACAACTGACTAATATTTATTACGCATTCATGAGATATGTACACTTATAGAGGGTAAAACGGACCGAAGGGTTTTCTGTCAATTTGCCGTATAATTTGCGCTGTCCTCTTCTATAAAGTCACCACACTGACACTTTCACCGTCGAATTATAATTTTCATTCGTTACCGAATAAAAAAAAAAAAACTGTTTTTCCTCTCTTCGAAATCTATCTGCCCTCCTTCAGCATAATCTAAAAATCAGGGTTTCGGTAAAGCGACTGAAGAAGTTAGATGGTCCGAGAATGAATGCTTTGATTTGCAAATTTTTTTCTTAAAATAGACCTCAAGCTTCGGACCTAACTACAGTGACAGGCAAAGGTCTAATGTGGTTGTGCCTTTTAATCTATTTTATCTCATTGGCAGTGCTATCTTTGTTATTGCTATTGTCAATCTACCTCCATTGGCGCTTTCGATGAATGTACGGCTGTCATTTCTGGTAAATGCGGTCGTAGCAGAACCAGTCAACTGCCGGCACGTGAAAAATGTTCTGTAAATTTATCATGGCTGTCGTAGCGTTCAGAAAAATTTTCCAATCTTAATTCTACTAGCCTTCTTTTTACTACTTCATCCTTGCAGCCAGTCTCATCCCACCGTTTTTTTATACCAAGATGACAATGAAATCGAGTAGATGACTACAATACTATGGAAAGAAACGGTCGAAAGACGTGATTCACTCAACCATTCGACGCTGTCTGAACTGAGTGCAAGACGTTAAATATTCCAAAATAGGGGCGAGTCGACCCGATCCACGGAGTGGGTGGGCTACCCTAAATCCCACACGCTCCGACACTCAGCCGGCAACAATAACAGCAATAAGAATGATAATTTCAACTGAATGGATGTCCATGTACAAGGGCTGTCAAAGAGAGCTTATTGTTCGACCGAAGCAAAATGCGTAAAACATATCGCTCATCTCTCAGTTCGCGATGGTCTACCTGCGAGGAAAAGAAAGCGAATCGGAATAATAGCAAATAGTGTGCTCCGAGAAAACCACAAACCGGTATAACTATGACTGGCCTACATAAACTCGCTGGCCAAGATTCGACCTGGTGAAGATCGTACGTTCATTCGCCAGATACAGTAAACACTACCAACACCGTATCTATGATTTTACTAGACACCTTTCTCGTGGGCTCATTTTTCTCATGCCTATAACACCTCCCGTACGTACTACCCATTCTAACTACATTCATGAGAATGTACAGATGTTTTGTTCTGCACGTCTATATCTACAGAGTTTGTCCTCTCACCGTGACTACACGATTGCTCAGTGTTGCTTTTGAATGAGATAAGGCTTGAATAAGATAGATAAAACCAAAATCTCAGTAACAATTCACATAATAACTTCTTCTTTATAATACTTAGAGCATTTAAACTATTTTGGTTGCTCGCTGTAACGAAATGTTTGCCATTGAAACGTAGTCTTGTAAATGGCCCGTTATTGCTTTACTGCGGTTAATATCACAAGCCGCTATTTGAACCCCGTTTCGAAGCAAGCGCAGCGCCACCAACGCAAAATTACAATCAACTTGGGCCCTCGGAACTTATCCTTTTAGCGCTTAAGTCAGCCAGGCGGATTTTGTTGAGTCACAGAATGGCTATTATTGTTATCAATAGACACCTTCGAAGGCATCGTGTTATCGTACGTTAACTAAATGCCCGAAGCGCGCAGATCTTCGAGCTGAGCAGACAGCTATTCTACTTTGAAATTTTTTACGTAATATCCTTCTCTATAATGCAGCTATCTTCATTGAAGTAACGAAGAGTAGCCAAACAAGTGAGTGGCTTTATTGAACCGTAGTGAAGAAAGAATTCAGGCTATTTCAAAGCTGCACCGTATTAATTTGTCTGTCTAACCAGATCTGTGAGTGTATTCTCATGTAATGTATCTCAGATTTTTTTCGAAATAAAACACACTATTAATATAAGTTAGACTTTCAAGTCTCGCACTTCTCAATGGCTCCGCCTCAACGTAACAAGCAACGTAAACTAGCTTTTTGTAGACGTCTTAGCAGCTTCGACTGTTTAGCACGTAAGAACTATTGCACGAACGTCAATATTGTGCTCTAATAATAGATGACATCGTCAAATCAGGTTAATCTACCTCGTTGTCGTCGTCGTCGTCGTGTTAGTGGATGAAGCCTCATCCGATGAAGCAGACGAATTCTCAGTAGACAAGACTCAACTGCGAGGCAGAAAAATTGCCTCGTCCCACCAAATAAGTTAAACAAGCACCATTCGGTAATTCAAATGATCGTAAATCTTCAATTCGATAAATTCTAACGGGCATAGTCGTTTCTGAATGCAGACTGAGCTGTTTTTTACAGACTAGGATTATCAGGGATCGAGTTGACTAACATCTCGACCCAAACATACCCTACGGGGGCTCGAACTGAATATGACATTGTTACTTGCCGTTTGAACGCCGTCGGTACTAGTTAAAACAGCGTATTGAAGTTGCGAATTAAAGAAACGAAAGACTACAAGTTATTATTGAAGCACTACCTCAATGTAGGGTTGAGGAAAACAATGACCCGACGTTTTGCTGGTTCGGCCTTAAATAATTGCACCGTTTAGTTAGAGGACGGCGCAACAAGTAGCTCGCAATCGAGTAATGATCCATTGCTATTGTAGGAGTTTGCGCACATTTCGTTACTATATGAGCAATATTCTCAGTGATTTGCTATTGTACGTAATTATCCGACTTCAGCGGTCACGCTCAATACTCATTGCATCGTGTAACGGCAATGGACAACATTAATCGGCATTACAGAGCATGGCTGGCCGGCAGTCAAACGTACCCAATGGCAACCGTCATTTTCATCCGCCCGCGTTCTATCTTAACAATACCTCATATACACTATGAAGATCAATGTTATTTCAGATTATGAGTAAAATTAAAAAAGAACATCGTTATTAACTACATTAATCTTGATATTACGGCTCCAAGCCAAAACGAGCGTCACGTCGGGAAGGGTCTCATGGCGAGGGCCTGATACGGCGGTTTGTAGAGTATTATAATAACGGATACATAAATATGAGCGTACGACCTGATCGCCATAAGCGAAGAACTTTGTGAAAGATCGTTGGATAAACCTAAGTGAACCGGAATAGCAGACGACACCCGAATATGGTATGACAATATACGAAATTAATTACTATTATTTATTGACTTTTTAATCAAGCTATCATAATTCAGGCTGAAAGATAGGACGTGACGTGAGAGTCAAAGCAAGATACATTGAATTACTTGTAAAGGTAAATACTCTATAGACGAGATCAAATATTTTCTGTTACGCTTGATATCTGTTACATGCTCGATACTTTATATATATATATATATATTTAAGGATTTTTGTATGCAGGAAAACAAAACACTTCCTCATTTTACACAGTCAGTTGCAATCAATGGTCCGTTCACGTCCAATTGTAAGCGTAATATTAAAGAATCTCGATGAACATTAGTTAATGAACATTAACTATGAACGTGGGGTTGAAATCCAAAGTCTATATGTAGAATGAACTTTTGCATTTGGTCCGATAACAAGCGATGCCAGAAAGACGGAGACATAGATAAACTGTGGCTATCTCGTTTTTAGACGAAACATGTTCGACTTAGCAGACTACTGCTACCAATCTCTAAAAATCACTTGCATACGAAGCAAGGGTAATCGAACCTTAAGTCCTTTTTGAAGTTTCGAACATTCTGAAGTTAACATCTATGTAACTTATGTATATATAATTCAGTTCAAGTCGGTTATAGGGCATAAGGCTTACCGGTCCTTGAACGAGCCTAATGACTCACACCAAAACTCATTAGTTAATGGGTGTAGATATTTTCATACGTGGGTTTGGTGGGTAATGAATATGTGGACCAACGAAGTTAGGGAAACTCGTTTCCCACCGATAGGTTATACTTGTTAGGTTTCCCAAACTTCTATAAATCTATGATTCTTTAAGTTAAAGTAAAACGAGATACAATGTGTAGAATTATGATGTGTAAACAACGACAGGGTGCCCGATCTTAGGCTTGAAATGTACAGAGAGCATCATCTTTCTTACGTATTAATGTGACGATTGGCTTACACTCGTTGAAGTTGAAGTTGAATCCACATGCAACTGGACAATGAATAGTCAATAAGGACAACAAATACAGAACAAGTTTTTTCATAATTAAACACATTCAGTTTCTTGTGACTACATCTCTAAATCGATAGGACTACATTAATCAATGCGTAAGATTGCACTAGTATCTGTATTTCGGTTAGCCATTATCATTTTTCGTTTCAGTGTCTATTCGACTTACTTAACAGAACTGTATTCTTCCTCGGCCCGCCCAAGGCTAAAGCTTTTACAAAGGGACACTTTTTTAGTGGACCCTTTTGTCGCATCAGCTTGTGGCGGTATGTCGCCATTTCGTTCCTTCGCGTCCCTCAATGACCGTCGATGGCGATGACGACGTCCACCATAGGAGGGTTCGGTCCGTCACTGGCGTCTGTGCCTATGCTGAGTGCTTCTAGCCGTCATCGGCGTATCTGTCCTCCACCATTGCCTTCCTCTATGTTTTATTTACAACAGCCGTTTACAACAGGCTTGAGAGCGCTTGTTGCTTTGTTTGTCCGGTAGTAAAAATGTCAATGTTTTTTCGATGATATCTTTCGTTCACCCCCTAAAATAGAGAATTGATCATGTTAAGACGTGCTAGCCCTTCGGGAGCCATCTAGTCGAACTAGCGGTGGCAGCAGTCTGCTACAACTGCCATAACTGATAACATTGCCACAGTCAGTAAAATTAAAAAGACCAACACTGAGTTCCTTGTCGATGAGCCTTTGATTGTTGTTCACGCCGCGCTCTGCGTCCAGTTAATCGAGTCGGACGAAGGCCGAAGGGGGCTCATTAAACTGGATATAATATAGAAAGTGACCATGAGAGCGGAAATTAAGATATATGGTCTTGCATATTCATGATACTGTACATTTCTAAACTAAAAGTCGAAAAAACGTTGACAATGATAAATGAAGTTGATGAAGACTAGACCTGGATCCAACGAACTGTGATGTAAAAATATTCTCATTATAGTATCGTTATATCTCTAACTACTATAATATAGAGAATAGTTAGTAATTGCTAGGGATATTCTTAATTAATTCGTTAGCAAATGAATGTGACGGAATTTACTCTCACTTAACTTACTATAAATTAAAGTGTTGTTAATATTAGTTACTAATTCATTTCTAAGATGCATTTCTTACAACAAACTTTACGTAAAAGCCTTCAGTGTTAAATCTAGAACGAGCGCTGACAGCGTGTACTGATTAAAGACAAAACAGAGTTCCGTGGATTTAAAATAACCCTTGTTTCAATTGGAACCTACATGAAATGTGTTCTCTAAAATTATCTATCGTATTTACGAATAGATCATAAGAGTGAAAATGGTTGGATGTTGACAATCCTGGTAGCCGAAAACAAAAAAGGTACCTCATTTAATAGATAACATACTCCTTTTTTTTTTATAAATTAATTGTTTAACAGTTTTGTCTTTATATAGTAAGATTTGTTCGAATGTGCCGGCAATTAAACTGCTATTATGCATTCATTTCAGTTGCTTTTAATACTGTTTATAATGCCCGGCCTTGTGGCTCTCGCTTTCGATCAAGTTCGGACCTCGTTTACTAGCCCTTATGCTACTTACACAACGGACTATAACCCAGATGGGTCCCACTATCACCCCAGGTAAGCTGCGTAGGCCAGATACACGTCATAAGTTCTGTTCGGTGCCTAAAAACTGTGCAGTACGTTCATGAAGATTAATGGTTGGGGAACGCGAATACTTCTTCGGAGGAAGATTCTTCCTTCAGTAGTTTTATTGAGTTCTATAGCGTTGAACAATGAGTCACACGCCAGCTTTTTTCCAAAACGAACGATACGATAATAACCTATCTTTTTAATTGCTTTCAATGTTGATACGCGAAGGCAAATTTAATTTATATATTGGAAAAACATTCACCTGATAAATATAGCCAACCTTTTTAAGGAGAACTAGTACTATGATACAATATATCTACTGGTAAGTTATATGTACGAATATATATATGGGCTCTAATCGGTTTGCTTCCGGCCTACGAATATGCTGAAATTTCGGTCTTGATTTTTCTCAGTGGTCAATTGTTCACAGAATATGTAGTAGTAACCAAATAGAAGAAATGCTTACGGAAAGCAGCCAAGGAACAACGTTAATTTCTCGTATTAAGACGAGTAGCAGTCCTAAATCTGTACGAAATATGAAATCTTTTAGAGACATGTATAATCGCATGCAACACCGTCTCGACATTATTTTGAAAAAATATTCGTTTTAACGGTACCAATGGACACGACCGTTTTTCCTATGACCGACCGGTGATCCTAGGAGCTTATTCACATATATAACGTAGCAATGTAGTTTTGGTGGAAACGTATTCTACGTGCGTTATCAACTGCAATCATCTGAGCGTACCCTATTTAGGCACGTCACGAATGTTCTCACTAATCTATACACTCACTGTCATGCGTCTTCGAAGTTCGCGCGACTGAAATCAACACGACGTTTGTCAAGCAGTCACTGATAAATTTGACCTGCTGTATACGCCTGTCATACCACCTCAGTGGTGTAAACAACCTTTGTGAGGGATAAGCCATATCGTGTTTTCCCATGTTAAACAGCAAGCACGCTTTTTCTCTTATTGTTCCCGAATTAACAAAGAAATCTGGCAATTTCTCACTTCCTTGAGCATTAGGGCGTGCCGCCTATTTCACTGACACCTAGCGGAAAAGTTCACTTTATCTGACAGCAAGCACTAGAGAGCACCACTCCCCTTGAAGCTGTCCTACTTCCCTTACAGTTAAGTTAACGCGACAGCTACCGCTCGGCTAAGCAGGGCTACCTTAATTTCATTTTCCGCCGTTCCTTTCAACCCAAGTCTCTTGTCGTAAGCAATAACTTAACCGTTACTTCAGCTTCGGCAGTTACCAAAAAAGAGGATCACGACCCGCACAGCAGTAGTTGTAGACAAGCTGCTTTTACCAAATAGGTGGTTGTCAAGCCTAGTTTTTTAGTTGTCGACAAGAAATGACAAGGAGAAAAAAGGATTCTTTCTAAATATTTTGATACTGATCTTTTATGTCTGCTTGCACTTTTTTAAGGTCCTATAGCCTTTGGTAGTTAGAGAAACCACAGAAATAACACCTGCTACTGACGTTAGCAACTATTAATTTCGGCAGAGCGATGACAATGCTCAAAAAAAAAGAAGGATAAAAAACGTATCGAGAATTTGGCTTTATGCCGGCAGCAACTTTCTATATTCCCAAAGTCGCAGTTGTCTCTTTCGAAGTAATTTCCGGCGGATCCGATGTACTTGTGCAACCGTTCTCCCTAATAGCTAAAACAGTTTTCGTACTCCATCGTAGAAATAAAGCTCAGCTTGCTCTCGTTTTTTCGAATATTCTCGGTCTAACTTTTCACGCTTTCTTGAGCTTCGACACTGAAGGAACGATACATAGCACTACATCAGGTTAAGGTAGAGCTTTGCACAACGCAGGCGTTAGGTTTTTCTACAAAAACGCAGGTAACGACCTGACGAATCGGTACATTACAATGAAATGTATACATCCGGCATATTTAGAAAAACGCGCGTCTACTTGGGATGAATTCCTAATCGACAATTTCCCGTTATTTAGTAAAAACAGTTCTGGTTTTTAATCTAGACCTTGTGCATTTCGCTCGAATTTAACACGATATTCAGCCCTTTACGTTTTCGTATTACCTGCATATTTACGTTTTGCACCTGTAATGACCTGTTAAGGCAAATCCTCTTTGAGCAGGCCAAGCTTGTTCTAAGACAGCTGTTGACGGGCCTGCATTTGCTCGAAATTCAGATCCTTCGACACAGTGCGTACTGTGAGCCTTCGTCCTTGTAGATTACTTTTCGAACTGGTCTGGCATTAATCATGTGAGATGTCCAACTCCTCTGCAAGCTTCGTAAAATAAATTTGTCAACGTAAGTAGTCTTGTTTTTTGCACGCTTTGATCCGTACTTGCCGAGACAAGCTGTTTGGTACGTAAATCGCTTTCAGTTGTTTCGACATTTACCAAACTGTTGGTACTAACTGTACACCTAATCAGTAACTTATTCCTAAAAGCTTTTTTGGATAATGGAAACATTTGTGGGAACTTGGCTTTGTTTTGCCACAAAACATAATGCAGGGTCTTTGCTATCCCATTTTTGTTTTCCAAAAAAAAGAAAACAATTCGGCTGAAAATACCTTACCTCAAAGTGGAAAGCAAACGTCAGCATGCCGCCAAATTTGAACGGTGTATAGCAGAGCATTATCCGACTGGGACCCAACAAACTCAGTTCCGGATCGGCGTTTAACCGACAAAAGTCGACCGTTTTATCAATGTTGGAATGTTTCCCCGGCCAAGCTCTGTTTCGTGCGTCACTACGTCGGCTTCAACTGCGCGCCTGTGCTAAACAACTATTATATCATAAGCCCACATATATGCGTCTATGGATATTCGTTAAGGTACAACAAATTTATCAACACAGAAAAACGAATCTGAAGTTAATCTTTGTCACCGGGAGCGGACCCTAATTCTATTCTAATCTTAGTTTACATCATGTTTCTATACCGGGACCCCTTTGAATACAACGCAAGACTTGGAAACGAGGGAGGCTAGAAAACTCTTTTGGTGTTTGTCTCTTTTTTTTTATCTTTTATAATGAGAACAATTAGAGCCATAGCGAGTGAGGAGAAGATGCCTATAAAAAGTATATATAGAAGTTATATACACTTAAAGTTAGCGCTACGGTTATTATGTTAATTATATGAAATCCGTATTCGCGATGATTTCGGTCTCGCTACTATGCTAAATGCATGAACTGCTACCTCTGTAGCCACTAATAATAGAAATAGAATCTCGACATTGTTTACGTATGTCTGCTAGTGCAACTTGAACCAAATTGATTCTGTGTAACAATGAAACATTTTCTTTTACTTATGATTTACGAATAAACAGCGAGCTCGAATAAAAGCACCGCCTCACTTCGCGTTAGACGTAAGGAGGAATTGTGTTGGAAATAGGAAGAAGTCGTCTATGACAAAAATTGTTTGCTACATATATTTGTTTGTCGGGCTAAGAGAGGTTTATCCTAACCCTTTCAGGCATAATGACGCAAG
Source organism: Varroa destructor (assembly GCF_002443255.2). NCBI lineage: Eukaryota > Metazoa > Arthropoda > Arachnida > Mesostigmata > Varroidae > Varroa > Varroa destructor. The sequence goes on from NW_019211456.1 coordinate 41,957,130, forward strand.
ACACGCATATAATCACGCGTATGGTCGTTATGAAGCGTACGCGATTTTGCCTTACGATTTTCGCCACGATCATAGCCGCAGGGCCTATATAGCAAACGGGCACTACCGACCTGAAACAAGCCATAGAAACAACTATCATCGATACGGCGGCTATGGCTATCCTTATAACAACTACTATTACGGGTAATGAAAGCAATTCTTGTTCTTAGATTAGAAAGAAAAAAATTTATCTTTTTTAAGAGAGAGAGGGATAGAGACCTGTCTCTCGCCAACGTCCCGCAACGAGCGGTGCCAAGTGTGATTTACGAAATGTCGTCTTAGATTATTTCGTCGAAGACAACAAACAAAAACGCAAGACAATGCACGTAGGTACGCCTGCATGGGCGATAAACTACATTAAACTCAATACATACGGCGTGTGCTTAGGGAACAAGCAGTTAATGGTATACTATTTCTATAGGTCATATTTTAGGTTTGATAATACGTGAATCCGTTCTTGTTTTATATATATTATATTGTATAGTATATATATATATATATATATATTGTATAATACGTGTCATCGCCCTTGTTATTATCCTCTGTTCGTTTCCAAAAGTATTCAAATTGTGAGGACTATTCCTTTTGTTCGACTCATTTATAACGATCTATACTTACATATGAAAATGGCATTAACAGTATGGAATACAAAGCATAATATACAATGTATGTTATAAAGGTCTATTCGATGAAAGAGATGGCTTTGTTCGGATACTCACAATCGCCAATGAGATAAAAACTCCCCAATAAAACATAACGTCTTCTATAGACACTTATGGCGTCACCATTTGTGTCAATCAAAGAAGATAGTCAGTTAGTTTATAAAGCGAACAATACAGGTTTTAAAATATGCGGCCTTCAGGTATATTTATGGTTAACGATATGTCTGCAGGTATACCCCTTACGGCACTGTTGCACGTTATATTCCGCCGATATTCAACGCTGCGATATCATCACCGCTCACTGCTCGCACAGTTGAAAGCAGCCGAGTTACCACTCAACCTGTGGTAACCATCCCACGCACAAGTCGGAAGTTTGAGGTTCGTTCTGCTACTCCGACTCCGTATCACTTCGTCTATTTGATCAATGGTGCTGATGGTGCCCAGATTCGACAAGAGTCAGGTGAGACAAAAGATCGTATTTCTAGCTAGTTGTAAAATAATACGCGAAGAATTCTTCATATTTACTACAATAGAATAGTTTCGGATCCCTTGGAATCCACTTGAAAGAAGCCTGGTTGTGATGGATATTCTGACCGTGATGAATCGATTGCTGAACCTGCACTTGGCACTAGCTGCGAGATTGTCGTTGGGCTAAGAAAGAAATAACAAAACGAGTCGCTGGCTTTGTTTACGATACCCCAGTTTCGATTACGAACCCGATTGAGACGTCCGCATTTGAGGAACGATGAGACCCCAGAGAGTCCGGCTCTCTTCAGCCTTGAGACGTATATAAGCACATGTACACACATCCGTTTCCCTGCGTCTCACTTCTTCCCGCTGGATAAGACATCTGATGTTTGTGTCGGCTTAATAGTGACGGAGAGAGAAAAACAAAATACGAGTCAAATACATCTATGTACGCGTAAAATGTTTGTAATTAAACATATAGCAACATCATCTTGCGTATCGGTTGTTTTATATCCGTATACGAAACCCTGCAGTCTTGCGTTGCGAAAGTATAATATCCCTGTAAGGATACGAACGGTTTTTAGGTTGCCAGCTTTTCGACGATTAACATAATAGAGACTTTATAGCAGCGTTCGTTTGTTATGCACCCTGCTACGTACTGAAGTATAATCCCGTTAGTCAGCGCAACATTCGCCTTTATCGATGAATAAAAAGTTTACGTGCGCACAAAACTGGTGTTCGGCCGAAGCAATGCCATTGTGTTCCTTGTGTAAGAACTCGGCATATCAAGTCACATTTGATATATATCATTATACTAAATAAAAAAATACTGGCATTTTATTGTTTGCATAAAAATTTCTCTTTGAATTAACTTTAATTACATGTCTCATTGCAATTGGATGATTTTTTAGGAGATGGAGCTAGCCATATAAATGGAGCGTACTCGTTTGTTCTACCTGATGGGCGCCAGCGACGGGTTGAATACGTGGCGGATGAGGATGGGTTTCGAGCCAAGGTAAACCCTCAGTAGCCTACCTGGCCTTTGGCACTTTTTGCAAACCGGCTGTTCTTAGCGGATTTTTCCTCTATGATACTACCGCTCGACAGTGAGTTCTAGCCGGCCTAAACGTTAGTCTACAATGTGGGCCAAACGTAACAGGGATAGAAACCTAATAACTTTAAACTATACCTATTCTGTCCTTTTTTGAAAAACTGACTGATGCGTCAAGAGTCGATGTTAGCACAGCGAAAAACCAACTGATAAAAAAAAAGTTATAGAACAATGCTGCTAGTACTATTATTGCCAAAATCGTTTAGCTCAATTTTCGCGGCAAATTGACCGAGCTGTCGCAGTCAATCCATTTGACATACGAATCGAAGAAAAATATCGAGCGCATTGTTAAAAACGTTCTTTAGGAGTGAATAATTAGTAGTTAGACAGATGAAAATGTCAATCAATTTTCTGCTTGTTCAGTTTCTTGCTGTTTGTATTAGCGCCACTTCATCTGTTCTACACTTATTCTGGCCCGGGGTAGCGTAGAAGCTCAGCATAACGTGAAGTGCGTAAGTGGATTTACGTTGTACTTACATGATAAGGTTGAGTTAATAGGATTTGTCATTGTTCTGAGATAGGGTAATCTCCGCAGAACACGACGTTTTACCCTACGCAGTGGTTTTGAGCCCTGCGTCCAGCTGGGCTGCAGGCTTTGCCGTCGCGGCTACCATCAATGGTACCCTGGCCATCGTTGCTAAAGCTGTCACGGATGTAGTCGTTATGACTTTTTGAGACGTTTATTTCGCTATAGTTAGCTAGCCAGCAAACCAACTGCCTTGGGCCTTCGGTCCAGCCGGGTAAGCGTGTCCTTTAGTTTAATGATTGTTAAGAAACAGTGTGCATAATGCTCAAATTTAAAACAACTCTCTAGAGTGGCTTGCAATAAATTTCTCCGCACTGATTACCTACCAGGCATCAGTGTCTCGCCGGGTATATCTGGCTGCTCGCGTGCATATCGCCAGGCTACACTGCTTGACTGATTAAAACCAAGGCAATAAAAGAAATGGCAAAAATTATTCGGAAGTTACGCTATCGGCTTTATTTTAAGAGTCACCCGCCGTTACTACGAAAACTGAAACTGTACGAAGTCAGAAGATTTTGACATGTGCAGTTAGATACAAAAGTTCAATTTTTGGTGTCTATATAGAGTATAGTTTGGCTGGTTGTTCGTTAGGTGATTCGCTCCTCTCGGCTCTAGAAAAAAAGCCGATTTTGTTCCAGGTAAAAATCACCAACCACCATCATAGAGAAGACAGAGGTTTGGCTTAGATCCGCCTGTTTTCGATCTGAAACCGAGGATTAGTTTTTGTCTAGTCTTTACGTCGGACGAACTCCTATCTAGTTTACAAACGTTCTTCGTTAACGGAAGTCGACGATTCACCACAATGCGATAACGTACGCTGCTGCGGAGAGAACAGAAGCGGGTTCTTTATATGCCATAATGGGAAGAGCAAACTAAGAGACCCGCTACACCAACCTCACAGCTGCCTAAGAGATGCAAAGGTGTATTTTTAGCAATACTGGTATTTTTGGACGCGATTTGATTAGGCAATCGCTCGAATTGTGCACGAAGACCACAGGAACAATTCCCATGCTATTGAAGCCAGGAAAAAGCTCTTTGAGGGCAATGGGGTCGAGAAATTTGACCAATGTTATTAGTTCCCGGGTCTTCTCAAGGCGAGAAGAAGTTCCCTTTAATGCTTTAGTGACGAAAAATCATTCACTGAGGTCGCTCATCCACAATCCGAAAAGTGTACTTATTGTACGTTAAAGTCTACCTGTTCCGTACAATAGGAGTGATGTCGCCATAGTTCTTTTAGGAAAGCTTACCTGTTACAGAGTGCTGCTTATACACTAGAAAGAAATATTTTTCACAAGCTGCGGCAAAGTCTGTATTAAATGGTAGGGCATACGTTTTCCCTTTGCTGGAATAAATTTGCTGCGGTCCGGATTAGAATTCGTCAGACAACTATGCAGGGGGCTTGTTCGCGCAAAGTTCTAAAAGAATCTGAATATGACAGTTTCGTTCGCTGTAGCTAGCAAAAAAGCCTTTCAAAAGACGAATGAACACATTTAGGCACGGAGTTGTGAGCAATTGAGGTTTCATAGGCAGTCGTTATTATGATACACCAAATAAATACATTCTGACTCTATCGAGGGAGGCAATGCGTTTGATTTTCGCTTCGTACTAGAGTGACATCATGCCAATATACAGCGAACTGGCTAAATTTTTTTAAATACACTACCGCTTTACAAGTATGTAAAGCAAGGGGCCAGCGTATATTCCATACTATAGAATGAGAAAACACTCTGAGGAGCATGTCGTTATTAAGAAGCTAACTCGTTTTCGTTATATATGTGTATATACAACTGCCTGCAGGTGGATACGAATGAACCAGGAACTGAAAGTCAAAATCCAGCGGCTGTGCTACTCCGTTCAAATGCCATTCCAGCAGCAGAGGCCGCTATCTTGTCCGATCTATACAGCTATCGCTACAAACGACAGTAGCCTCAGTAACACAAATCGATTTATTGTTTTTCAGTCACTGAGCTATTTTTGCTAAATCCCGCTCGTATGAAGTTCTACTTCATCTGTACTGGTTGCACTTAGGCATGCGATATGCTCCGAACACCTTCATTCAGTCAGTTAGTTAGTATACGATATATACTATACCATCTATATAAAGAGAACACATACATACATTTTCCACTAGGTAATGCTAGGATCGTAGTGAACGAGGGCAGTGTGAACAATTAATAATGGGTCGTATGTTGTTATAACGCGCCTTTAAAAGTTCTACGCGAAAACAAAAAAAAAAGGCATCTAAATGCCGACGAAATGGAGAAGCGCCGGAAGCGTTTTTGCCTTATAATTGGTCATATGTTCTACAAGTTTTAAATTGCAGTCCCTAGCGTAGCATACAGTACTTTGATATATACTGTTTTGGGCCTTGGGTGAAAATATGGAGAGTAAGGGTACAGAATAAGTCGGTTTTTGTTAAAGGGAGTCAGCATGCGAAGTACGAAGACAAGGCACATCCCTAACGTTATCAGTATATAGGGCCTGAACTTTGTACGAGGCATTAGATCAAATAAGCGCTAAATAATAATACTCCGTCGAAAGCGTTTTCATTTTGCGTTCCCACGAAAAATTTAGTGTTAAACATCCCATTCACTGATACTGCCGAAACTATTTTTATCGTAAGGCCACTTTCCCTAAAAGGTTGTTCTTAAAACACCAATAGATTGGCGCTATATAGGAATGTTTATTGAACCCGATGGATATTGTCAAATACGTTTATTAACTAGTGAATAAACAAATGAGTTGTGTACGAAAAAAAATTCTACCTATATTTTCCATCAAGTCATCACTTGCCCAATGTATGTCAGTGGCACAAGTAAAAAAAGTATGACATCATTAGGAGGGTGCTCTTACTTGAAAATCCCAACTGATGTACCGTCGATTTAATTCGAAATTTGCCGCCTACCAACAAATAACGCGGTCAATGTAAATGCGTACGCCAGCTAAAATCTGCTATCGAAGATAAAACGGCATAAACGTCGTACATCACAGTCAAATCAATTCATACGAGCGATCTTTACGTCGTTGTCCATGCCAAATTTCAACTATTTATTTAACATAACTATTTATCGTTAGAAGTCGAGAAAAGCCAATTTCAATAACAATCTAATAGCCGCTTGACCGTTTATTCGCAAGCACTACTTGTGATAGTTATTTATCAAGTATCGGTAGAGTATCGGCTCCGTCAGACAGATATTTGTCGTGCAGAAAAATAGCCGAGACGCTGTTCTAATGCTGGTACATTAAACGCTTGTTACAGTAGCAATTTCAACGATTGTGATTTGGGCCCGAAATTTGTCGACATTACAGGTGCTAGGGTTGTTAGAAACTGGGTTTTCTAATTAAATGTCCTAAGTAAATAGACGTAAAACGATACCGTTCGTGTTCAGTTCCTATTAGGTTAATTTGGCCCAGTATATATATATATATATATACATAATATTCAAAACGTATGAGTGTTTATGGTATAAACATTACACGACTATTATTTAAGCTTATGATGCCTTACACTGCTTTAGTAGGTAAATCCCCGTTGTCAACTGGACGAGAGTATGCTTATAAATGTAACTTGATGAGTTTGCTTCATCTAAGTTAAAAAGCATCCAGTAGCCCGATTTAAGTATCGTTTTATTTACTTTAATTATTAATTATGCTTTGAGTAGTGCTGTTTCTGCACAATCAGGCCCAATAGAGGGACACACTGTAATAAGAAGTTACGCAGTAAACGAGCTAAATAAATCAACAACGATGCTTCAAGATTTACGTTGCGCCTTCTGCAGGGGATGCATACACTGTGCAATGGTTTGTTTTTGTAACAAACGTATTGCATGCAATTCAGTAAGCCATTTTCTTTGCTGTTGTCATTTTTCGACTTGACCGCCTTTCGTATTGACGATTTGGCCTTGTTTCATTATGCATTTCTATATAAAATGACTCTAGCTACTCCCATAATTGAACACTGTCCAAAAGGGTAAGTGGCAGCCGACATTTATCAGTAGAATATTTTTTACCTTATTATACATGTATATGTAACGTTACGATATAAACTTTAAAGCTGTTTAAGAAATGTTCAATTTGGACATACATACATACATGCATAGATGCAAACGATTGTCGCGGACTAGCTTTCTTCTTCATCAACAAAGCGTAAAGCGTTTTCATACTGAGGAATTATAGTGAAAAACAAAGAAACAATCGAAGTTTGTGTGTGTCAAAAAGACTCTAGCAGGGCAAGTTGAGGCATTCCAGATCTAGGGTCTGTCAGGGAAACACTTATGTCCTAGATCATACATGTGAATCTGATCTCTGGCTGCGTATTGCTTGGCTGGCATAGCCTGATATACTGTTGGTCGACGAATCAGTCTATTTCACCACGTATATATGGATCAGGTTGGAAAACGTGCGAGTAAATTCACAATTCACTTTATTATAACTAAGTAATTTCTGGAAATAAATATGTATGTTATCCGTACAAATAGCAGTGGATTATTTTTCAGAAACATTAGTTGTGATGTATCTACAAACGAAGCCGGTTTCCGGTTAAAACTCATACAGAAAAATTAAAACGATTATTGTAAAATTTACTTAAGGACTTCAAATAAATGTTTCGAGTTTTACGCGCAAAACTGCAACTAACGATCACTTCATACGAGCCCTTGACATCAGGTTCGTTCTCATGCTTCTTACTGTTGTGACGACGATAATTATGTACCCGTCTGCTCGTGATGACAATAAACCCGTTGAGCACAAAAAAATCTGAAAAGTAATACAAAACACGAGGTCGTTTCTTGAAGTGACTCCAAAGTATTCTAATTGTTAGATATGAGGAAGACTTGCATAGTAGCCCTCTAGTGCGCATGCGCTGATGGTCATGTTTACGTCGTGCTGCCGACGGAATGTATACATGACGAGTAGGGATATCCACTACGGGTATAATTGGAGGAGGAGTCAAGTTCTTCTGATATATCTCCAGCGGGTAGTTTCACCACTGCAGGTTCTCAGGTTTGTTCGAAGGTAGGCAAAGGTAGAAATAACAGGTAATAAACAAACAGTAGGTAGATAAGGCTACGGGCAATCATTAGACGGGCAGTTCAAAAACAATGAACGTTCTCTAAGTAGGACTACGTAGAGCTCCGAAAGCAGCTTCAAAGATCTATCGCAACGTTGATCACGATGCTCGTGGATGGAAAATCATATGATTTGTTAAAAAACGACTGTGAAACTTCTGTGCTCTATCTTATCATGATCATGCGTTTGTAACTTTTATCAGACAAGACAAAAGTTGAAAAAATCGCACAGGTGCGCGTATTGCATTATGAATCCATAATCGAAATGCGCAATAATTCAAGCAGCTTCTTCATTGATCCGAGCATTTACAGATCCTGGGCTAATGTATCAAGGCCGCCATACGATGACAACGCATCCTTTGTTAACAGCTACGATATACCGCTCTACAGAAATAATCAGATAGTAATTTATTTCTAAATGAAGCATTGGCATATTTGAAGTTCTGTGTTTAGCTTTGATTAGTGTTGGAAAGTTACCCTCGGAGCATTTGTTTCGCCCATGAGTCATATCACGTCGGGCAGTGGAACGTGATCGCTTTGACCATCATTTGTCAATGGCTTTTTGTTCACATAGAGCTTTAAGACGTTGACGCTACGCGGTGGTGAGCGGGGTCGCACATTTCAGTTCTCATAATTGTTTAGCAGTCATTTTGTACGCTAAGCCTTACCTCTGCAGAAACCATGGACTTTCACCGTATTCAAATAGCGCAATTGAACACTTGTGGAATCTTTAGAAATGCTTGATTGCCTTATGTGTTAGCCATATCGTACGTAATGTAAAATATACATATATACGTATATATGCACACACATAATAAAAAAAATATATATATATATATATATAAATTTCGAAGGGGCCTTGGTATAACCTAAGTTAACAGGACGCCACTAGGAAAATGATGTTGCAGTTCTGTCTTACTTCAAATCCAACATACAAGACTTCAAACTTTAGAATTATGTATTCTATTACTATACATACAATGCAGGTGTTTTTACTGGCAGAATAGAGCAGAATGTCGCACCATTGTCGTTTTTAACATTAATTACAAGTGGCCTCATTTGCATGTTTATTTCCTTGTATGTTGGAAACTTGAAAATAAATACTGTTCGTTACAGTCCAAGATGGATTTCATATTTTCTACTAATTTGGTTAAACCGTAACTTTAAAATGCTGTTTGGGAAAACTCGCGCTGATCCAAAACGGAAACGATTTCAAAAGGAAACGTTCAATAAATCATTCTAATGGCTGGTGCCCCTTTAAACTATACGTGTAATTTACATGAAATATATTGTGGACATTGTTTTTTCAAATTCAGATTTGTTAGTTGTGCCGATCGGAGTGTTGTGGAAAATTATCGCCGTTCTCTAATATGCCAGTACTTTTTCTAGGTCAATAGGCCCCTGTACGTTATTGCGGACGTTCTGATAGAGGAAGTTATTTTGCGAGAAAGCGAAAGAAGCTTGCTTTCGAATTCAACAGAAACGCGACATATGTCCAAGGGGCGTTTAAAAAATTACTATTGCAATTAAAAATTTGTCACCGTATTGATTTTACAAATTGTTTACAGATAGTGGTAATATTTAGAATGGTGAAAATGACAGCTTGGGATTGTTTGTCTAGATCAGTGGCAGTCAATCAGGTGCAGAAACGCAAAACACTAACTATATAAATCTAGTATAAATATATACGCAGAATCTGTACGTGGCAAATTGTGCGACGACCAACCTGTCCTATTTCTATTCGTTTCATTCATTGCTGAACTTCATCGTCACAGACACCGTTCGTCGCAATGCAATGGCTCATGTGCTATGGCTATACTATTACATCGTTTAGGCAAACTCGGTGCTCAGCTGTTTCCGCTCAATTCCCCAAAGTGGTACTGCCTGAATCTAAACCATTGGTCACTAGGATCGCCGTTTCTTCAGCTGGACAAGCGGCCATTTAAGCTGGAGTTCGATTCACTCAGACACCCAGTTGGGTGATGGTCGCGAGCATGCGATCGAGCGCATGGCCGACGAGGTTAACGAAAGCTCAAACATATGAGTTTGGTGTCGGAAGCCAGAATCCTGGCTGGGTATCCTTTTCCGTTCGTCAGCCAGTCAGGCAAAGGAGGGGCCGTTGTGTCCTACGATTTTTCCAATTTCAAACAATACGGGCCAGCCTACCGTAGGATTCGAACGGAGATCTAATCCGATTACTACCAGTTCCAGAGCAAAGCTATATTTATTACGCAGAAGTAGCCCGATTCGTATGGATGAGCTATCAATTTGACTTCAGAAGAACGTAATGTAGCTTCTCTTACATACTTAACACTGTTGTGTTTAAAAACCCTACACATCCAGTGATGCCTTTCGCATGTACGTGATTATTCGCTAAAACACTTCTCATATTTTCAGATCGGCACTGATACGTTTCTAGGGAAGTTATCGGCGCTGCTTTGGTACGCATTAAAGCTAAAACAAATCTTCGATTTCTCTTCAGTATACTTTGCCAAAATAAGATTAGAAAACATTTGGAGACAAATGGCCGTTTAGGCATACATCTGTTCAATTCTGCTGAAGAAACTAAGCAAAAGTCAAATATTTTTATTGTAGATTAGTTTGTTCGGTTGAACAGACATCTCTGTGCTAGTAGATACAAATATAATTATATTTCTAGACTAAATCTATTTTGGATAATTTAGTTATGTTTGTAATACCCCGCGTCTCTAGCAGGCCTTAATGCTAAATACTGTTCACATTAAAGGCCCACAGTAAGAAAGAGTTTTCTCAGAGTGAGCAAAGTATCCGGCTATTGTCAGGTGTATCCTCTTAGATCCTGCGCCAGTCCTTACATTGACAACGTATTATAATAGCATGCCGAAAGTTAGCCTTTAATACATTCAAGGATCGCTCACCTGGATACAAGAATGTGTGCCAGCCAAGACCCTGCTTTGCTTAACTACATACGCCATATTATAAGAAGTATTATAAAATATATAAATTTTCATTAAATAAATTTTTGATAAATATATATCAGCGCAAATAACGTTATCCGTAAATAGGCGTTCTATCAAAAAAAATAAACATTCTTATAAGCAAAAGTTCAAAGTACATACTCTCTAAGAAGAGCAATTACATTGTACCGTTTGGTGGTAATTTGGGAAAAAACAAGAAGCAAACTGGTGGATGAAAAATGTGGACAAAAGGCAGTCTTTTAGGCATCCTTCAGTATATTTCGCTCTGTTAAAGAAGGCATAGCCAAATTCTCTATCGATTATCCCATACGCTGTGCAACTTAATTGACCAGCTGTAGCACTCTTCACAATAAACCTACATAGATCATCATCATCATTTTCTATTATGCAATAGTGAGGGTCATTTGGTAGAAATTCATCGACAAACCTTAGAAAACGAAAATATAGACACGTAACTATAAGGTTAGAACGACTTCCAATAGCAGAAGAGAGCCTAAAAAGCCTATTACAGTATATAAGTTGATGTATATTTATACGAATATAGCGCAAGGGTCCGCTCATGAAAGCTTGCTTTATTAAAACCTTAAGGCGTACACAGATTAGAGGATGTATATGTTACTGATCTACCTATTATTATTATTAACGTAAACACACTTTAATTAATACGTGGGGCATTACACGAGGATCTAAGTAGACTTGCTACTGTTTCATTATGTTATCAGGTCACGTAGGGCATCTTTCTGCATAAACACGCCGTCCATCACGCTCAGTATACAGCGGTGCCACGCCTTCTCCAACCTCCTTCACATATCAACGTATGGCACACACCAATGACAGCCGCCGGATACGAACACTGCGTTCTGTCTGAACCCTGCCCACTAAACGGCGAAGACAACAGGATACTATGGAATGGTGCAATGCAGCACCGTGACTTAACTGAAGTATTAGTCACAACCTCTAGGATCTTTTAACATCTTTTTGTGATGTTATAGCGTAAGCATCCATCCCCCCCCCCCGTTTGATAATAAAACTAGAGCTTGAACTAGAAAGCGGTACCGCTTGGAGTGCCATCGCGGTCATAGTAGAATTAATCTGCTCGTTACAATTTAGATGACTGCCTGTGGTGCAGAGAACATGTCAGCGTACATCCGGCATTCTTCTCAGATGTCTCTCGGGAAATCCTTGATAGTAGCGAATAAGTATCGGCATAAATTTCCTATAAAAAGGTACTGCCGTATTTGACGTATTCCCAGCTTTTAGAACAATGCTACGTGTCATGCTATAACGAATATCAGACTAGCTTGAGTTATGCACAGTCAGCAAGTGACGCATTGGGTGCGGACACTGAGCATTAAAAGTAAAAGGCATAACTCGCTTTCCCATTACATGAAATTAAATTTACAGTGAAAATCTTCATTTTGGCTTTACGTTACGGCTGGCGTCTATTACTGTCACCTTATGTGTACGAATTCTAACGCTGAGCCAGCAGGTGAAGACCTTCCATTCAAGTCCAGCGTCTTCATATAGGGTCGAGAACGCACTCGAAAGGGCGCCCTTACAACAGCAGTCTCAGGCAGGACTAGTCAAGCAGACGAACTTCGCGCATCTGGCGCCGATTACGCCAGCGCCTGCTGCGATGCCCGCAGCTGTATCCCTTGCTGCAGTAATTTTTAGAGCAGCTATTTCTGATGGCGTCCTAAATGCAGCTCCACGGGCGCTCACATCCCTCTACTGGCGCCCATGAGCCGTGCTCAGTTCTACCCCGCTGAACAAATCGCATCTATATGACCACGTACAGCGCCTTTCGACGTGCTTGTTAACAATATTAAGACAAGTGGCGTCACAGCCATCCCAGCGTTTCCTCTAAGTGGTAGAGTAAAAACTGCAACGTCCGTATGCATGCAACGGTTCCATCATTTCACGACCGCACCAATTACCCTCCGACCCCGTAAGCTTTTAAGTATTAATACAGCCAAAAGCAATCACGGTCGACAGGAGAACGGTGATGATGCTGGCAGGGCGACGGGAAGCTACACGACCCAGCTGGCGGACGGCCGAACGCTGGTTGTGGAATACAGCACTGATGAGATCGGCTACAGGGCAATTGTGAAAATGAACGAGTTCGGCATTGAAAGCCAGAATCCAGCCGGTGCCGCTTTTCTCTCGTCGGACATTCCCTCACGTGAAGCTGTACTACGTGTCGAACGCGGTTTGCCTTTGCAACGGTACAGACCTGCTCCTTATGCGTAGGCTTTAAATAGAATTAGAACGCCCTAGCACTGTTAATTATTGTTATTGAATAAATGGCGAACCAGTTTAGCGCGGCGATATGTGTTACTGTACTCGACATATAGATGCGCGCTCTAAAAATTGCAATAGGTTTTTTGCATAACAATAAAAAATCGTCTATTTTTTGCTTTCTCGACCAAACGTTTACTTACTATTTGGCGCCAAATTGCAAAGATGCTCGAATATGCTAGGTATGTTGAGATATACATAAGATTAAAAAAAAAACTTTTAATTCGAATTGGCGCCCGTAAGTGATGTTTTTTCGTTCGAAGCGGAGTGCAATTGGAATGCGTAAAAGTATCCCCACTAAACACAAAAGATTCTATTACGAGGCGAGCAAAACCTCTCAATACAAAGCTATCTATATCTCTGCTCGTAACCAATCCAGGTTGCGCTTTTGGAGCAGTTTCTTATGTGTTCTTCCTCCGGTGTGATACAACCTAGATGTATGCAAGTAGCTCATGGTAGTTCATTCATCAATTTATTGTCAATGATCTATATAAAAGATACTTGTTCTTGCAGCGAGACCGCTGCGATTCTCTGATGCCACGTAAGTTAGGTCCTATGGGGATTTGGTGTATACCTTAGGCGCTTAGGAAAAACAGCCCCATTATTTGCCTAGATTCTGAGATGTTTGCTACTGTTGCTGCTGCCGGTACACAGGAAACCGATCCTGCAATCTACCGGAAGCGCAACTGGATTCGCTGACATTTCAAACGAATGTCTATCGTGGGCTTTGGAGCAAAAGAAAAGATACGTCTTTCATATTATTCTAATAATAGAAAGCGCATTTCTCTCAAGACTACCCACAAGTACGCCTAGCAAAAATCACAATATGGTCACAACATAACGGTGCCTTAAACAAAGGCATTTCCGAACAACTTACGTGTTTGCTCTCGAATGTTGACGCTAGACGCAGCCAGCATTAGCGCGACGCTCGATTTTTTTTATCTGTTTATTCCATGAATGGGGGAAATGGTCTTACGAAGAATATTGGTAAATGGCTCCAGTTAACTTCATAAAAAGTTTGAGGTCATTTGGTATGTGAAACGCGTTTCGATTTATTCCTCCAACAGAAACCATTTGAATCTTCATCGGTCGGGTCAATTATCGTCGAGTTTAGTATTCGGCGAGACTGAACTCACGGAGGAACTGCTACCCGATAGGTTGAGGTCGTATGGAAATAGGCCGACCGAAAATGAACTTTGGCAGCTCTTAATGTTTGCTATTTCTCAATTTTAGTTAGTCAAATTTGACATGTTCCTTTGATGAACACTCCTGCGTTTGTGGCCCTTCTGACTCCCACTTCGCCGGAAAAGTTGTGCTCTAGTATTGTTCAGATGCATGTCTGACGCTTCCTAACGGGAGTTTACAAAATAGGACGAAAATCTGTTGTTAGCTTGAGAGCTTTCATTTTATAAGCAAATATCAAACATGTAGGAGAAATAAGAGTGAACAAACAAGGTAAACTGTGCGTATACACACAGGTGTTTTTCTTAACTTTCATACGAGCTGTGGCTTTTGGAGTAGGACACAAATTAAAGCGTATACAAATCCGAACCTAGACTTTCAGGTCCACTTTTATATTCACTCCTTCAAAAAATATTCAACTCATTTTTGCGTTGTAACGCTAGGGCTTGTTTGCCTGCTGCAGCCAGCCAGCCAGCCAGCCATACCTTTGTATCACTTGAATTCAGACAATTTTTTAATCTTTTCTATACAGAAAGCTTCCACGTTCCAACGCAATTCATCGTATGAGATTCATGTATAAATTTCCCCCTGTCGGCTTTTTGTAGGGAGTCAACTAGCAACCATTGTCATGCAAATACACCTGAACCCTATAGGTTCTAACTACAGTGGCTTTTTACCAGTCCTTCAAAGTTATATGCCATTTTCCCTCTACGAACGGAACACAGGTCAGTGTCGGTCCTTCGAATATTTTCAAGCATGAGAAGCATTATTCCGTCTCGGCCGCTTATGACTCAATCTATTAAGTCCCTATACTGAACCTCGTTTATTTCTCGATTGAGCCACTGGATTGCTCCAAGAGCTAGTTGAAGCCGGTGTCTATATACCTGTATCTAGAGAAGAAGATTGAAAAATTCCAAACCCCCGTTGAAAGTCATTTCATCGAATGGCTTTGTTACAATGATAAATTTTTTGGTATAGTGCATGTACCTAGAAAAGGTACTGCTTTACTACGAAACAATCAATATACGCTAGGAAAAGATGTCTAGGATACTAGTTGTAATTATAATTAATATATAAGTATATAATTCTATCTGTAATAATATCGATAGCCTAATAAGCGAAGCCTGATATTGGCTTATCTATGCGCAACAGCTGCCTTGAGTGCAGAAATGAACGCGGGAACAGCTTTAAGTGGTGTTGATCTAGAGAAAAAAAAAGCTGTTATTATCAAAAAAATAGAGAAATGTATGCCAAATTTTGGAATAATTTGTACAGCGGGGAGTGTGTGGCACATGTAGTAGGCATTTTTTTGTGATGGTACGCAGCCTTCCCCTTTTCCAAAAGAGGTCCTTGTTACGAACTGGCGAAGTATTTCAGTTTTTTTTTCAAAGATACATCCCGGTTTGTCCTGCGTTTTAACGAGTTTGAACTGCCCGAATGAAAAGTGCGTCGACAATTTAAAGATGTGGCCTAGCGTGTGCTACGGCGAAGTGCAGGCATTGAGTCCTTTACATCGGTGCAGCTGATAACGAAAAGTTTTATAAACCTGTCGTATTCACACATGGTATGTTTGTCTTATGGCACTGTCTGTGCAAAATGCTTTTTCTGTGTGTGTGCGAAAATGGAATTTTCGATAAACAGGTAGCTATAGGTAATGAAAAAACAGTGTAACTACTATAACATATTAGAATATAACACCAAGTTTCTCAATTATTCACAACTCCAGGTTTATGGTACCTCCCGCAAAGAGGTAAAGGGCAAAAAAAAAAGCTTAGGCATTACAAAAGTGTGTTTTCTCTGCTTTTGAGGCCGTCTTCTACATGTGACTAATTGTAAAAGTTATCAAGTTAATATTGATTAGTTAACTGATTAAAACTTAATTCAATTAGGAAAGATTGTATATAAAACCCAAAACTAGTTTTAATCTACCATTTAGGGTAAACTACGCATTTACTAACTAGCTAAATGATCAACAGTCCTATCTCGTAGTGATTAACACAAATTTGATTCACTGGAGAAAATTTATTCCTTTTTGAAGAGGAAGGCAAAATCAACCAGTAGCGCATAGAAAACATCAGAGTAACTTAGAAGATTTACTCTGTTATCAATAACACCGCTAATAAATATGATAGTCAAGTGGGTCGTCTTTCCGAAAGGCAGTATGTGATATTACTATGGCAGTTTTTCTCTGTCCTTTTCGACGCAGTCCCTTTACTTCGATAGGCGACTTACAGGGCGTAAGTCGCCTATCAAGGCAGGTATCGAGGGCTGAACGGGGAAAAATTAAGATGTACGAACATTTGCATACCCAAATGGCGTATGTGTTGTACCAAACTGATCAAAGTAGTCAGACTGTTTAGATTAAGTAGACATGCGGCTATGTAGAATGATAATAACTTCTCAACACTCCAGTTTGGCAAGCATACAACTGTGTTTTTTTTTTTTCTAAACAAACAACATATTAGTGACCTATGAATAAATGTATGCACTGTAGGTTCGTGGGACATAATAACTGTAATATAAGCAATTTAGTCTGTTTAGGTATACCATTTGCAACTATAAGAAATTATCTAAAAATATTAGACCTATGATACTAGCACTTTAAATTTTATGCACATGATTTTCATTTTTTTTTTGTCCGACTATTTACCCAAAAAGTTATATGCTTGGCAATAATAACTGATATTCTAAAACACGTTTTCGACCATTTAGACGGTCACGTTTATCTAAAAATTCGTGTGAATTTCAATGTTCTAACAGAGTAATGTAATAGGTTCGCGTAAAGAACAAACTGGCAGTGGTTTGTATAATTCAGAAAAATTCAATCCAACATAAATTAGAAGTAGTTAACTTGAATCGAAATTGGGATGCTCTTGTGCAACTTACGTTATAATCCATACGTAAAATGTGCATTCCTATTTACTGTCCGTGATAATTACGAAAAATATAAATACTAACTCTTGAAAAGATGCCAGTAGCAATTTAGCTGTTAGTATCTGATTTTTAAAACGCAACGCACTTTGGCGTGTCATACAGTTAAAGTTGGATCATATTCAAATCCTTCAAATTCGAGTGTACTGAGGTTAGACAAACGAGAATGAATATATTTGCAAGTATTTATGTCATGTAGCGTTGGCGGAACTACAAGAACGATTTGGGCTTCAGAAGAGTATTCTGCATAATTACCCTCTGATCCCTTTCGAGGAGTAACACTTGATTTCAAGTTCGAGCTCATCTTTAGCATGAAATGTACAGCTGGCACTCCTTCGTCGCTTCTTCGATTTCTAACTTACAGATTTCCTCTTACTTGGATCCTTGCGGTGGTCTCTTGTTCTCATTTTTTCTCCCTTCCGCACTAGAGCCCTTAAAGGTGCTCCATTGATGTCCTGAAGCCTTTATATTTCTTAAATAAATAAAACACGATTTTCAATGAGCACACTCGATTAACGTTACATGTAAATACGATGCGCTCAAACGATTTATTCCTTCGTCTCACGAAATTACATTAATTAATGTGTTTGGTTTGTAGCCTTTTTTAAATTTATTAGCAGAATTTGAGTGCAGCAGTGGTTTGATCCTTACGCCTGCCTATGGTGAGAGGGTCCGTATTTCCGAAAGTTGACGTCACGTTCGCCGAGAAGTACAGCCTCGCGTGCCGGAATGGCAGAGGACAGAAAGGCTACATTGGCTGGACTCTGACTTTCGGTTCCGAATTCGTTTGTCTTAATGTTAGCGCGGTAACCTCCCTCGTCAGCGATGTACTCCACAACGCGGTTTCGCCCGTCGGCGAGCTGAATGGTGTAGCTGCCCGTTACACGGCCAGCGCCATCTGCACGTTCCGTCCTGCTTTGGCCGCCCTCCGCCGAGTTGACCGAGTATTCGAACGCATATGGCGTCGGAGGGTAATTGATACGGTCTTCGATGCCAGAAGCAATGCGAACCGGGTTGGCTACGCGAACGTCAGCCGAAACGGGATAGGCGGGCACGGCCACATCAGATACGCTAGCTGGCCGGAACGATGCGGCGTTTGCTCCGATGGACGCAGCAGAAAAGTAGCGAGTCCGAGTAGTCGGTCCAGAAAATGCGGGAGCAGCAGAAATGCCTTGAGTAAGGACCTCAGCCGGCACTTCACGGGCGGCAATCGACGGTTCAAATCGCCGCGACACTGGCGCAGATTTGTAGACATACGCAGACTGGGTCTGCTCTTTGTAAGGAACGTACTGAGCGCCACCCAAACTGTACTTAGTAGAATACGAGGCAATAGGACCAGAATAGAATGATTTGACCTGTTGGCTGGCGACCAATGTCACAAGTAACAACACGACAGCTAGAAGCGGCGACTAAAGAAAGATTTTAAATAAAAACTCAAATTAGCTTCACAAACATATCCTGTTTGCTGAGATGATTAGGTAGCACGAAAATGAGCAACAGTCGAGGAATTTATCGAAATATAAATAGACATACTTGCACTGTGTAAATAAGCTAAACATTTAAAGGCCTGATCAATGACGAATTTCTTATACATCAATGTTCTGCCCGACAATCGTTTTCGCCTGCAACTCAGTTAGTGAAATCCCCTCTATTTGACTACTGAAGATAAATTTCATTACAGATTCTATTGAATTATAAGAGAATATCATCGTCAGTTTACTCTACGGTCCAGAAAAGGACGAAACAGGCAGGACCTGTTCGTGACAATAGCCAGGCATAAACAGGTGTATCTTGTGAACCCAATAGTTTGCAAGAAAGAGATCAGCTGCACACGGTATTAGACCTTAATAGGTTACGTTATTTACAGCGCTTCCGATAACTCGTCATCATCAGCGTGTCACAAGACAACAACCTTGAGCTTCTCGCTCGCTCTGAACCTCACGTTAAATCTCCTAACACTCGTCACAGTACCCCACGTACCATAATGACTGGAGCACACGACACACAGTTATTTCCGAACAAACAAGTAACTGACCGTTGCTCATTGTGGTAAGTGGTACTTCTTATATACGGCCGTCGTATGGGACAGACTGACAGGTAACCCACTACACCGCCATCAAGGAGACTTGAGGGCGTTCGTCGTAGATTACTGCTGACACGGATTGCAATCGGGGAACACTGAGGCGTCTACATGTATGTATACGTGAATACAACTGTTCGTCCATTGCCCTATAGGGCCGAGTATCTTCTGCCACTAAATCTTACCGCGCACTGTATATGCGGTTTGACTCTCGCTAGTGGAACTTACGCTAGCAGCGACTTATTCAAGTTCAGCGCTGAGGCCAACCCGTAACTGGTAGTTTTAGCGTGGACCAGCCCGTCAGATGGGTGGTATGGAGGCATTGTGACAGCGATTTATCGCCACTGTATTTTCTCTAAGGGCTATGACTCATATATACGGTAGCATACATTGAAGGAGACAGCAGCATCGGTATCTCATATCAGCATTAACATACTCGTAGACCATTGTCTTCTGTCTTTTGATCCTGCGGGGGACGCCGCCTTATTAGCATGACTATACAGACGTATGGCAGTGGCCGTTTCGTCACATCTTATACTGGTGTCATGAAACGAATACAGTGAATGAGAAATCACCAACGATGATAGGTAGTATTATAACTGTTGATTCTATTCATTTCAATTATTTGCATAAATAATCGCACATATGAGGTACTTCCATAGTTAAAGTAGTAAACCAAATCTTGAGCAAGACGACATATAGCAACAATATAGTGACAACAATAAAACCATAATGACCGCAGTGCGATAAATGCGAAGTTCAGTACCAGCACGGAGCAAAGGTACATGAAAGATCTTAACAGCAGTAAGTCCTGTTAGCGCCGCGGACTCTACGTAAACACCAATACGGGTTACACTGGCAGGTACATACGATCATAGCTTTATGATTAACTCTGATTCTACACAGGCTTTCTTTGCGAATATTTGTAAGACATGATGATGCTCTACAAAAATGCATTGACTACTTTTTTTCTTTCATAAATTTCAAAATTTTGCGAGCACCGTTGGCCGAAATTCCTTGAGACCTTTGTGCTAAGCCTTCCACACACTGTCTTACGTAGCCGCTATAAATCTCTGGATCAGTTAGCTAATACTTCAATTATCTCTAACTTTTATAACTTTGAGTGCCAAAGTTAAAACTTGAAATGTTGACTTGTACATCAGGCCCCAAAAGTAGCTGTAACCTCAGAGCTGTATTCCAACACTCATATGCAACTTCCTTTATAGAGATATTTTGTTGATTTTGATTATTGAAGATAGCGTTCAATTTATAGCATATATGACATATATCTGCTTTCGTACATGAGTTTCTGCACGCTTAGGTAACGAATTTCTGTGTCAGACTTAGAGCCTTTGCGTGGGTAATAGTGAGATAATTGAAGACGTCTTCCAGTTATCAGTGGTAGTTATATTGTGATTGCTTCATAACAGAAAATGACGGAAGAAAACAGAAGATCACCCTTGTTTATAGTTTTTATTCGGATATTGAGTGTACGAGCTGTTTTTCATTTTTAGTTCTAATCGTTTTTAGCTAAACCCATCTAGGGGACTCTACAATTTTCCGCTAAAACAGCTTCGTTGTCTAGGCGTGATACTCCCACGACGATCACGATTGTCTTCTTCAAATTCTAATTTTACTGTAAAGTCGAACAGGTACGCTATACAGGCCGATTCTCTGACGAAAATATGGTGGCAAATAAGTATGAAAATATAGGGATCAAAACGGGTAAAAAAAGGTAGCCTCAGTATATGCAAGGGAAGAACTCGAGAGGACACTTTTTCTTTTGAGGAAGTACTAAATGACAGGTCATCTGACGACAAGCGATGTAGAATTGTTGCCGTACTCTGAATGGTGTAGAAACCGGTCCTTTGTACTTGAGGCAACAGTTCCGATTTGGTTTGTCCGCCTTAAACCGTGGAGCCTAGGCCGTCTTTTTATTTACCAAGGCTCTTAATAACAGATTAGCGTAGCGGTTCGTCCAACTACCACAGACCCAGTTACTCATTCCACGTCTAATGTAATTCAACCATTATGAGTGTGATGTTAACGAGGTTGTACGCCTGTCTCCTGCAACGAAACAATGTTCATAATGTTCAATTCAGTGTAAGACATGCGTTTGTAGGCATCGGAAAAGGCCAGACATCCAGTTAGCGACGGGCGCTGTTAAAGAGTTTATTCTCCTTTTCTTCCTATAAATACGCTTCCGTTTTTCTGCATGCACTAGCCGCACCAAAGTTATTATATCTTGGAAAAGAATGTTAGGTAGTGCCTGGCAATTAACTTAGTATTTATAGTCAACATATTGTCCTATGCGAATGTAGTGAGACGTTCCTTTGAAGTTAACTGCCATTGAAACTTCAGTTGATCCAGCGATGCTTAAACTAAATTTCGACAGTTTTTTCAATTCAAATATGAAAACTTGTAGGCACACAGTCGAAGCTTTTGTCCCACTGGCAATTTTTGTCTGAGTTTTTACAAAGTTAAAGCAATAATAATATTATGTATCATGTAAAATTTATTTCTAATGTTGAAATAGCGCTTGCCTCACTTCCCGCTTTGAATAAAACTCCTTTGCTTCGATGACAAATAAAGTTGACTTCTTCGAAAGTAGGACCTGTCTGTTACGTCTCGTGTAAAATAAATCCACCAATTCTGGACTACTGAAGAAATCTGAAATCAAATTTTGATCTCACGTTCATAATCCCTGGCATAAGCTGTGTCGTACTATCTTGAAAGAATAACACATGGTCATCTTCGGTTCTGCGGGATCAGCGATTCCGCAACCATCATCCAAGTATCTATCCTATGAGTGCATTTCTGGCCAAGCCTAGCACAATGCTATCTGCTCAGTCTACAACGATCACCCCATTAAACTTTCTACTTGATTATTATCGCTATTATCTATGTACGTTTTATTACTAGAAATTTAAATACAGCCCCTGAGGGTTGTCCATTTGTCTTCTTGTTACACGTGGCCTCTTGCTTGTTGATTGTTGAAGTTTTCTATTGTTGATCCATCACAGAAATTGTCTACGAGTCGTTATGCTGGGACTCTACGTGCGTGCTAATGCGGTGTCCCATCGTTTCGTCGGGAGGGTCGTCGTGTTCCGCTGCCGCGCCAACGGAAACTCGCGAAACGCGCCGTTGACCACTAAACAAGGGAAGCCCAACGATGGGCAGGACTCACTCGGCAGATCGACTAACAGCTACCGCTGCTTTGCCATAAGACCCTGTGATTGTGTGGGGGCGGACCTCCGTTTACTGCTCATTCATGTTTGATACGAGAGCTTAAGCTAGCTAACTGTATATTAACTGTAGGGAATGTGTGTATGTATATATATATATTTTTTCTTTCTATAAATTTCGTTCATCACAGCGTACATTCACATTATACATACATGTGGGCAAGTCTCAATATGGTATTTATAGATGCCGTCCCGCGCGACTATAGGACATTGCACTATAAGGACAGATAGTCTCAGTGATATGCACCGCGCACGATTGCCGGCGATACGGCTACTGATGATCACGACCACGAACAATAAAACGATTTAATTATTAATACGAGTACATATACATATACGCATAGGTCCACACTATGGTTACGTACTGTATAGCTACTATAATAGCTCTAAGCAATACAGATTCACTGGACGACGTACGCTTCTATTTCTCAGCGTTCACTTGACTATACTATAATTGACAATTTTTTCTATTATATTAGTATACAAATATAGCAAAGTTGACTAACAATAATAATTTGGTACAGCACCGAAAAAATCTATCTAAGTGTACGTTTTCAGAGAACTTCCGACATTAAACGTATATCTAACACAACAGAATTTTGTTTGAAGAACAAAAACACTCTAGCACACAGTACGACTTTCCTCAGTTCCTGTTATTCGGGTAGGTAATATCCAGGTGTTTTTTTGCACACACAACAATTGTTATGTGAATTTCAGAAAAAACATTTTATTAATTCAACTTGAAATGTTTCTGATGCATTAGTATTTATGTTAGCCAAAGGAAAAATAGGGTTTTGCCAATACTCTGTACGGTATTCGCTCATATATTGTAATTGAGACACGCACTCTTACCCATTGTACACACAGTAAATAAACGATCTATTTTTTTGAGTAGACATAGACTGTTCATGCCTGTTCTGAGGTGCGACAGTATGCATCTACGAAGAAAAATCGTATTCCAATTGATGATTGATTAATTACAATGATAAACTTGATGTTCGTATTTGGCTGACTGCAGTACGATTATAGATTGAATTCAAAAGTAAAAGTATACACTACCTTTCGCTATATTTATGTGGCACTAACACGTATGAAGCGCAATAAACACATGCAAACAAGTGTACATAATAAGCTCATTATATTGATTTTTACCGGAAAGTTGGCAACTGCCTTGTCTCGTTTTGACCGATTCTACAATCTAGCTTCAGGGGCTACCTATTCGGACCGCGATCTTCGCGCTCCATTGATGACTTCGGGTATCGGGTTTGATAGTCAGGTAATCCCGCTGTAAGATCAGGCCCTAGTTCTCTTTAGGTGATCAAATCGCCCTCTACCATTACAATTTAAATTCAAATTTATTTTCATTGGTAACGTTTGAACATCAAGCATCAAGGCTTTTAGCCGATTGTCAGAACCTGTTTTGCCTAAGAGCTCGCGCATTCTATTAAAATCTTAGCATATAAAAATATTATGTACATTTATATTGGCCACATGTTACTGCCCGAGCATTAGATTCTCTATGCTAGCGGAAAACAAACTCAGTTGCTTGCCTGCTCGTTTATTGCCATCTAAACTTATTTTTTCTATAAAGCGAAACTGCGCTTGTGTGTATATAAAATTGTCCACATCAAATCAAAGCAGTATGTAAAAAAACAGTTTGAAATCTTCATTATCGACGTTGATTTGTGCTCAGGATCACCTATACGGCCAGACAGGTGTCAGGCAAATTTAACATTCAGTGTACACCAAAGTCCTCGATAAATGGCTTCAGCCTCAGCTATCTTTATGCAACAGTATATATACTGCCTTGACAAAATGAGCATCGGCATAGCGAGATCATATGGCGAGCAATACAGTTCATTGCTATAATGTACATGTAATATTGAAGATAAAGCTTAGTTCTTTCTGGAGATTACGTATGGGAGATCTAGCTCTGTAAATTAGTTAACCGGGGTGCCATATTGTCAGAATGACGGCTAGAACGACTGAATTTCATACGCAGATTATATCGATGATTTTGATGAAAGAGGAAGTTCATGCACTTTTCTTCACCGCACGTGGATTTAAATAGTTATTAACTAATAATAAAAAAAAAAAAAGCAGCTGAGCTCTCGTCTCTTTCTAAGTGCGATAAAACCGGCTTCCAACGCGCGTCGAAACAACGCACTACTCAAGCAATTTCTATCAGGGTAATGTTCTCAGTTTTAAACACGTAACTATCTTTGGGCGCAGAATACGATCGAGAATACGTATTAAGTGCCAGTTTTACAACTGCCTGATATACACAGCTGCGGGTGATCAAACACGTACATATGTATATCCATTTCTATATATATATACATACATATTGACATACACTTCTGAGACCGACTTTCCAAGGAAGGTATTGCTCTAATATTTGAGCTGATTTTCGCTCCGGAGTTTCCCTACGCTTTTTGAAGCATTTACGCCATAGGCTGAACATCTAACTGGAGTTCTAAAAGCTGTGTATTATTCACCTTCCAGGTGTCAATCAATACCACCGAGCAAATAAAACTGTGGGTAAAATACGTAACGTATTTACTGCACTCCTTTAAATAATAGCTTTCTAGGTATCAAGAACACTGCTATAGTAACCTACGCTTTTTCTCGTTTAGGAACATAAGCGTCGACGATACACGCACCATACAGATGTGACGAGTGCAATTAGTAAGTAAAATTCTGGGTTAGCTTCGATAACAGGCGCCCACGTATATTTCTCATAGTTATTACTGCGAGTCTAAAGCGTCGATCATTCCGATCCGAAAATTGCTTAAAATAGCAGCGTGATAGACGTTCACTGAGCAAATGCAAGAAAGCCTGCTTCGTAGTAGCTGCGTATTTGTTTATATAAGCCATTTCCTTCTGCTTGTGGGCTCTCTTATGGCAATCGTTTGCCATAGCACTAAAAATACAATAAATTATTCACGATAATATATTATTCATTGATCAGGAGTATATCCCCTAACCGTTGTCGTTTGGTTATAAACGCATGTACGTCATTGAAGTACGCAAGGCTACGTCCGAACGATGAGCGGCCGGGACGAACCATTTCCCCATGCCCGTCTGCGAAACCGCCCGTTCTTTGCCCACTAAATCTGTTACCATTACTACTCCGTAGCAGCTGAACAAATTGTTATTAAGTTCACATCGTTTTCGCACTGTCTCGGTGGGGTAACCAAAGCGTGCGGCCAGTTGTACCACGCGCTAACCAGTACGGCGCAGCCGTATTTTCCATTCTAACCATAGTACTGGAACGCAGCACACGTAGAGGGAAGCAATACGAAAGGAAACCTCGACACCACGCGAGAAAATGTGGCTAGCACAGGACTGCGCATTCTGTTCGTTAGTGGTTTTTGTGTTTTATGCCCGGTTCTTAAGCCGTTAAGAATTATTATAGACGGCTAGCTCCCGGATTCGAACCTAGATCGCCATATATCCCTAAGATTAATACGCGAACCCGTTAGCCACTGCTCTATCACAAGGATGAAATGAATCCAATTAGTTAGTGTGTGCTTTCTTCACATATTAAGGCTGTAGCAGCACAATCGGAATCCAACAGACGAAAGACAACATGTGCTTTGCTAATTAACAAGGGACCAATGGCTTATCGCATTTTACGTTTTCAGAAGACGGTTAGAAGTCGAGGTATGGGCAAATATGTCAGACGGCGGGCACGATCATATATTGTACAAAGGACTGAGCTGACGGTCGTAAATCCTAGCATGTGACTATCATTAAATGTTAACTTGCTGCAAAATGTATACATCGACATATGGTATCTAAATCAACGTTTATTCTTACGAATGGACCACGTCCGACATGTTTGAGACTAGCCCTCTCAGAAAACAACTGTTAGTGGTAGTAGATAATTGTTGGTATTTTCCGAAGAACATGATGAGATTTTCTATGCTATTTTTCTAGACTATGTACTAGATTTCTTTCCAAGGAAACAGCCATCTTCGTTCAAATTTGCCATCTTGACAGGTAAGTTACATTCGATAATATTTTCTCAAATAAAATATGCATTCAATACGTTTTTGGAACAAAAAAATGCACGAAAGATTATCTTGGTAAGTTTTTGTAAATTTTTCTAAGTTTCGTAACATGGAACAAAGGAAATATTTGACAATCGATGTTATTCTAACGTTTTTTTGTGCTCCTAATAGTGATACAGTAATGTATTATTTATCTAAGTTTCAAAGTGCATCCAAGTTCATGTGGATAACATAAATCCTTATCCATATCGTACCGTATATGTTCACGATAATGTTATTTAGAATTACGTTAGATATAGTATAATGCTTGTTTTATGGACAGTCGAGGCAAAACATTACAGATACAAACATCATGCACACGCTATACAGTGAGTTAAATAATATAAAGCTTTTTTTTCTATGCTCTCTACGCTAGTTTAGAGGTACTGATTAACACTGCTCTATTGTACATGACCATGTCGCAACATGTATAAGGGGTTTTGATAGAATCAAACAGTGATTACAGAGACCTGATAGGAAGTGCTAAGATAGCTTATTGGACTTGTGTAAGGTTGCTAGCTTCTAAATTAAACAGAGAAGTGTATAGGAAGAAGATTATTTGGAGTCTGAAACGGCCATCAAGTGAAACTCTCTGCGTGGGTTCTATGTTACTAAGGGCATTTATTTGAGGTCTTTTTCGCCCTATCCTAGTATATTAGCCTCAAAAAGTCCAAATATGTTTCAACTAACTTTCATTTATCTGTTATGAAAGCACATGAACATAAGATCGAATAACGAGGTATCCTTACTGCTTTTCAACAATTTCTTTTGTGTTGCTTTTAGGCTGGAACCTTTCGGCGCCGGTATTTTGGGCAATAATGCCTGTGCCACTGTGTATGTCAATTTATCTTAAATTTGGATAGATAGTTTTACGTTCTCTACGTACGTAACTGAAGGCTTACTCCAATATTATAAACTGAAAAAAACGCCGAGTTTCCTACAAAGATAGAAGTTACTATTGCTCGATTGTGAGTCCAACAACTTACTCTATCGAACTCAATTCTACCTAGACAATCGTATTTTCTTGTCGTACAAGGGCGTTACATGCGCCGTAACATATAGAAAATAACGATAATTAGAATAGAATTACTCTAATGAGAGAGCGACCTGCGGGTATCGCTTTGCACCCACAGACGTCAGCCACCTGCCGCTTCCTTCGTTTGATTGCTCGGCCGAGAATGACTAAGACGAGAAAATAGCAAGATGTGAATCTGTCGTAGAAATATTCACTTAATTTGAAAAAATTTAGGGCACAGGTAGTCCCAAAGCAAAAACTTTCCAAGTACATGTTCCAAGTAGGAGCTAGATGTTCAAGGCCAGACCTGTAAAGGATGCTTTGACGCAAGTCACCAAAAAAAATTTTAAGCACTTGCCTATTCAGATACTGTTGAAAATATTTAGATTGACCTTAATTCAGTTTATACCCGAAGGAGTCCTCTTCCTCAGGCCAGAGAACCTTCCACCGAAAAATCGATAACCCAATATAAATCTGGCAAAGTCCGTTGAGAGTTTGACACTGATACAAAAGTGTCTAATTAGAAGTGCATTGACACTGGCGACGAAGGCCACTGTGGCCTGTGGACGAACATAGAGGTTGAGTGACTCCACACCACTATTAGCATCGTAATTCCTTTACATTTACCATGCCTTTGTTAGACTAAGGCTCATAACTTCAGTTTTGTTTAACGTCATATTTATCCTAAATGTGAAAAAAGAACTACCATCTGCGTGTAAAAAGCTAGTTTTCGGTCCCACAAAGATGGGTACTCTAGAGAGCGGAAGTATTTATGCCATAGATTAAAACGGGCAACGGCTATTTAGGTGCAGGTCTCTTGCCTGCATCTTTCAAAGGAGTCACGTTACCCTAAAAGAGCCCCAATTAGGACAGCTTTTTTTTCTACTGGTCTCTATTTGTGTGAACACTAAGATCTAAAAGTATGTATGACAAGTTCACGCGGTATCGTACGGTCTACAATTTTGATTGAGAAGACCAGAAACGCCAATTTGAGCACCCCTATTTCATATAATCATTCCGCATAAAATTTGGAATAAACTTCCGAAGTCTTTAGTAAAAAATCGGGGACTCCTTTCGATGACTGTGTGTACACATAATATAATAACATTATGCTAATAATCATTATTATAATAATTAATTTTTTTCTTATGAATTGGTATCACGAAGGCTAATTATACCGTTATGCAATTTTAAAGCAGAAAGCAATATGGTACGATGATTTTATTTTTACCCTATTTGTTGTACATATTTAAATAGTTCGAATGTCTCCTACACGGCGACTGACTGTCTTTTTCCAGATTGCTCGTTGAATGCATCGTTTCTATAAACTCTCGTTTTATCCAGTTCTGTATAACTATAACACAACATTTTTCACTTTAATATTTTAATATATTCATTCATTCGTTCGTTCATTTTAAGAAAATGCAATGGGGTTTTTGTTAGATTTTCTTGCAGATTTGCTAGGGTTGCTACGATTTACGCGTAGGGTCACTGTTAGGTGTTGTATTTGCCCAGGCCTATAAGCAAACCTCATAAGGCTGCCGATACCAACATGTTCTATGAACCAGTCAGTATGAATATATTGTTCCAAATGATCTCTAAGCAGAGGTTGAACTATTAGTGCTGCTTGCTTAGCTCGCTCGTGGCAAGCCTACTTGTAGCGTCCTTTAACTGGCTAGTAATCTGGGAATTAAGTTCTTAGGACAAGCCTGTCGATGACTGGATTAGATGATAGAATACCAATAAAAGCAAGTCAGTTGTTGAGAAACTCCTGCATAATTGGCTTCAATACGTAAATAATAACGAGAAACATATTTAATATTTACAGGATTGTCGTTGTTTTACTTAAAAGACGCCTTGAAGCTGATGAACTTTCTAAAATGATTAGTTATGAATGTGACATATAAAACACGCTCGCCTTCCTTCTTGACAAAAGGTTCGGACAAAAACAAATTGGATTTCCGCAGTACTTCAATTGCTTAGAGCAAACATTCGTTCGACATATATACTGCATAATGAGTGGCCATGTAAACCCTTTATTGCTAATAGATTTTATTTCATCTCCCACCATTCATGTCAGAAATCTTAAAAAGAAATATGGAAGATATCACATCATTGTGTCACATGCAAGAGTCGTAGGAAAATGCGTAAGCGGGCATATAAGACTCTCTGGTTGCTTTGAAACAAATTTTCGAAAAAAGCGGAACCTAATTTTTTGCACACCGCGTCCACCCTAAGCTTGATTTCGACCATCGATGTATTAATACCTTTAAGAAAGAAAGTGAGCGAAATACAAACATACATTAATGGCCAACCGTACATAGAAGTTTATTTTTATGTTAAAAGTACTAATCCAAAGCGCATATCGTCCTAATCTCGTGTTCGGCATCCCTAGTGCTTTATTGATATCTAGCAGTTTCATCTCTAATTCGCGACGACATCTCGGCACAAACTTAAACGCTGAATATTCATTTGCTAACATTGTTATCGTTTCCACTTACCACGTGCCCATATGCAACAAGCGACATAATCACACACAGAGGCGTTCGTAACCACTTTTCTTCGTAACATTTACCTGTTTAAATACTGGTTGAATATCTGCTACCTCTATGGATATAGCCCAGAACATGGTTCAAAAATGATTTTCTACAAAGACGAACTTGTTTATTCTACTTCTTGATCCTTACTTGAATGTCGTTGAGAGTGATCGTCTAGCGGTTTTAGTGCATATACTTAAAATTCAATTAGAACTTGAAACGGCGATCCTCCGTAGAAGTTCTACCTGGCTGAATATGTAGTAAAATCAACATGGAATGTCGAAAACTTTTCAGCTTGAAACACGCTCCACGTTTCCGTCATGCTTTAACCAATCCTCAAGACCTCCACTGTACTCTCGACAACTGGAAGATAGAAAAATAGTCAATAAACAGTAAAATTGTACAAAAATCAGATGTCACACAAACATGATTCTGTTAGCACACTAGACTTTCTCATACAATATCGTCGTGCCATTAAACCGCTGTAAAAAGTACTCTGTTAATTACGTTTCGTTACTTGCACTAGGTAACAGAATTTTTCGGTGGTAGAAAATTGGCAAAACAATGCCAACGAATTCGTGCATATTTTGGAGGCATAGCTTCGAATTCGTCGGCAGCGATAAAGCAGAAGTTAATATCCAATTTTCAGAGAAGATTACCTTTGCGATACGCCCGACAAACTGGCCATATTAATCTTGAGTACCTCCGAATTGTAGGCAGATATTAAGTTAAATTTCAGTTGTTTTTTTAGCCATTTACTTTGTTTTATAGTTGTAGATTATTAATTGTAGTCAATTTTTAATCGAAGTAGTGTCCTATTACTTTCGCCGATCGTGCTGGCACCCCATGTGCCTGCAAAGTAGGAAAGGTCTCCTTGGAAGTGATTCGTTCGTCGATCCATTTACGGATCTCGGCCTTTGTTCGAAAGTGCTTATCTTCCTTGCCAAGCTCCCTCAGCCGCAACAAAAGATAATCAAAAGCATCGATAACCAGACCGTACGTCGGGTGGGGTAGCGTTTACGATTGGATGTCTGTTAGCGCTCTCTGGGTCATCAAAGCAGCAAGGAATATAGCACTATCATGCAGAAATACCTCTTTTCTCGTCGCCCTTTGCCAAGGCCTTCTGTCATTTTCGCGACAGATAAGTCATTCTGTGTAAGAGATCTACTGTAATTCTTTCCTAAGTTTATGTACCTACACAGTATAACACTCCCTTCTCACCACGCTATATGCAAAAGTGTAGCCTTTAACCATGAATATTTCTTCGCGGAATCGAACTGGAAAAAAATCTACCAATTGCAGTTTGCAATCACAAACGATCAGTCCTTCATCGGGCGAAACGATCCTGTATAGAAATGTTTATATCATGCAAGCAACGAGGGGCGGGCTACCAAACGTCTTTGTCGTTTCTACCAAATTCATAGAAGTCCAGTTTTCTTTGATTTAGACCTTTGCCAGCCCACACAAACGATTGACAACTGTCATCTGGATCACTCGTAGTTGTACAGAAAGCTCTCTCAGGTCGAGTGCACCGCATTTCGCTTAAAGAGTACCCGCAGTTCACCGCCGTCGTTTGCTTCTGGTAGCCATCCAGAGTGTGGCTTGTCATTCAAGTAGAGTCTCCTATTCTGCAACGAAAACTAGCATGTGGTAACGCTTACCCAACGTTCCTCTTCGACTTTACAAACAATTATTTTTGTTTTGACAGCACTTTTTCTAGTACGAAAATAGTGCAGAATATACCTCGGCATGCATCGTTTCAAGCTTCATGAGTGAACGTGCCGAATTACCACTTCTAACGATAACGAGTCTATCGTACCTACGGCCGACTGTCGAAACAGTCATCCTCGTAAGTTTCGGCTTGATATGATCAACTGGTCCGACGCTAGCGCCATCTGTCGGTTCCTACAGGAACTTATTAGATTAGGTGAGAAAAATCAGCTTGTGTGTGCTGTTTGCTCTTTCTTACCTCTTATAGCCGGCTTTACGAGCCAACTCGACTGCAGCGCGGCTCTTAATTGGTCCGAGGCCGTAAAAGATGAGGTTTGTATCATGCTTCAGCGGCTTCTCACAGCGGAACCGTTCCTGAAATATCTCGTCGTCGAGAAGCAGTGCTTGTTTTACCTGACCAACTGAAATACATAACGTGTTCTTGTTAATATTGTTATCATTACTATTATTAGAGAGTAATTGTAGATTGTCGCTAGATCTCAACTAGTGACTTGAAATCTTCAACATACGTGGGATGTTTATGGCGCCAGGAATTCTGCCAGTCTCACGAATTTCGCTCGGCTCTCTCACGTCAACAAGATGCAGGTTTCCTCCACCCAGAAGCGCGACTAGATCTTCGTACTCGAGTTTTGTCATCACCACTGATGACCTGTGCAGCATTGCGGTTCGGAGACCACTTAGATCTCCTAAAATTTATTACAACAGCAAAAAGTGAAGCGATGTTGCAGTGGAAACTTTGCAAAATCATACCTAAATTCGACGCAGGATAAGGCGCGTTTTTAATGTATGGGCCTGGTTGAAAATTGAGTTCAACTGTACAGTTCTGCTTATCCTTTTTTAGAGATCTAGAACGGTGTTCGAGCCAATAAGATCTACGCCAAATTTTTCTATATATACGCTACTTCGCAGGAAGCTAATAGCAAACCAATAAATAACAACAGACTAATCTCGTTCTCTTTTAAAGGAGAGTGCAGCCGGACCGCTCAATCACAATCGTTTGAGCCAGCCACGACGCGTATTGCTATATAACAGTCATGAGCACTTAACGAAGTAATAATAAATAAACGACAGTTTTTCAATACGTCGGTTCAGTTTCTATATATCAGATATAGATCGCATATCTTCGATAGTTTGCTGATATAAGTATCGTCCCCGTGGTGCCTCAGTAGGTAACGTGTTTGTCTGTGAATCTCAGAAACACACGGTGATCTAACTTGAAATAAGCACACTTCGCCTTGTGCTGGGAGCTAGCTGCCTGTCTAGATGTAAAATGTAACACTACAAACATTTAGTTTAATATGTAGCAATTACTTCAGTCACAGCCCTGCTGTCATACACTTACCGAATAATAATCTTACCGAATTTATGGTTTTCTAGTATTACCGCTGACGGGGTATTGGCAGTGAATTTCCGCGTAAACGGGTGAACGGCACGAACCGCCACACGTATGACCGCCGAAAGGGACATGATTCTGAAATGCAAAATAAAAAAAGTGCTAAATCTCGACCTCAGGTCCAACATTTACCGGAAGATGCTCAATAGCAGATTATCCCTAAAGGTGCTGAGGTTCATTTAATAGATTATAAAATACAACTCTACTATACTGTTGTTCATTATAATAAGCCTATATTATAATAAAACTTCAATAGTTCAATGATCATCGCAATATGTTTTCCTATTCTAATTTGCGTAGATTCCTTGCATATATTTTTATTCCAAGTCGGACACAGCTACATGTCTATAGCCAAATTATTGTTTGATATCTGTCTGATTTAAATGCAATTTGAAAGTATTGAAGACTACAATGAAACTTCCTTTTCAGAAGATTTTAAACGTGGCTTTCAGCCTGCGGCTCATCGAGGGCGAGAATAGAATACAATATCAACGAAAAAAATAACAGTGATAGTGATACTAAAATTCACATGGTTTATAACGTGTAGGTCTCGGAACCAAGCATGAAAGCCCTTAAGAAGGACTCAGAATCATGCTTCAATTTTTCTACCGATACTTTGTGACACTCATAATTTGACTAGATGCTGACCCTCTGAATCTACGTCATATTGTATATCTAATATGCATAGCATAATAAACAACCTTGTCTTTAAAGATATGATCCATTAACGGCACCTGACAGCAGCCACTTACAAGAATAGAGTTTAATGTTACTGATACAATGTATCCTTGTTGCGTAGACTCGTCAACTATTACATGGTTAGCTATTTGCTCACTCAGCCTCAGCTGATAATTCCATCATCAGATAATCCAGATTAGAAGTTATCTGTATGTAACGATAACAGGAACAAGCCATTCCGACACGTTAATTACCTGGTTATGTTGGTAACCACGTTTTTATTTTTAGATGAGTCTCGATAGGTTTGGGTCACCTGATGGAAACTATGCGATGATAACCCATAGCGATCAAACGTCCCTGCGATTGTTTACACTCAGGGCAATGCCCACGACCATATCAAGGTTAAAACACGTCCACAGGGCAGAGCTGGCACCATCTATGCCTTAAGTTCTACCCATTCATCATTTGACAAGCCCAATACATCCAAACGGGAATTTATTTTTCTTACAGATACAGCAAGAAATTTCGCTCCCAGTAAAGAGATGTATGCTTGGATAGCACCGATCAAATAATTGCTTGTTTAAGCGCGAAGCAGCCTGTAGTGGCACGAGTAAAAATTCAGGGTCTTTTAGTTGGCACACAAATCGTGGCGCGCTCAAATGGCAGTACCTTTCTCTCACATAGCTTGGTCAGGTGGTCAGATTTCGAGGTGCGATTTCTGACCCCTGATCTGATCGTAGTTCCACTTAGTAACTCGCTGGTCGGTTGGCGAAAAGAGTCAAACCAAAAACACTTGTGCTCTCTGTTAAAGCTTGTTCTATTCACAACGAACATACGTAGCTTACTTTTGTGTTGCAGTCACATCTTACACAGTACATCTTACAATCGGTTAGTGGGGAAAAAACGTCGAGCGTTACTACTTTAGCGCCATAGCCGTAAATATGATCGGTTGTTGTGATCACGTATAGCTTCGTTTTTACTTGAGGCATCGGCGTCAAAACAGTCGAGCGTTATCATAGCTAGGCTTCATTTCATCTTATGATGAACTTGCAAGCAGCGGACAATATTTCGTAATGTCAGTGCCAAGATAGGTAAATAGTGTTGCATTATCCAAGTAGAATTGAACCAACCCATTAACTATCCTGATCTATGTACTACAAAAATAGACGCTAAGAATAACACACCAGAATCTCAAAAGATTCCGAGGGCAACATTTCTGTTTTTGTTCAATGGCTGCTCTCTGAACGTCATTAGTCCTCTCAGTGTCGTTTTGTCTCGTTAAATCGCTACTTCCCTTTTAACTGATGAGTAGTCTAAATGTGGAAGAAAAATCATTGACAGCACCAATTGTTAAAGTTAAAAATTTTACTAACTATTCATTTTCAGCAACTTGGCGTCACTGTGCATTTATGGTACAGTTCTCGAAATGCAATTCTCTGGGCAGCAAAATCAATCTGTTAGTTTTTTCGGCTCATGTATCGAGCAGAGATGTCTAACTAGCGTCGATAGATTTTTGAAAATAAACTCCAGCTTTTACAAAATTAATATTAAGAGGTTTTGTCTAAGAAGCTTATAACAACAAAACACAATATTAAGCATCTATAACAAGAAGCTCAACTCACGCGATGCTGTTTACGGAAGACAGGCTACAATGACACACTTCGATTACCGGCAGCAGCGGGCAGCAACTAACTCCGTCCCTCTGTCAGTCGGTCAGCTTGTCCGATATGGATCGATTTGCTTGTCTGGCCGGTCGTCTAATATTTTTGTGTTCGTTACTTTGTTCGTTAACCACTGCGTCCGTAGGTACGAGAGCGCTGACCCGCTTCCTTCTCATCCATAACACAGACTGGTTGTACTCGTGTGCCCCTCATACATATAAAGTAGAGAGAGAAAATGCGGAAAAATGTGTTTCCCTCGCCATGCGGCTGCTGTTATGTTATGTGGTGCGGCATATTGACGCGGCACTACTAGGCGGCGCATTGTGCCAGAGTCATTCCACATTTATCCGTGTCGGTCTCGGTGGCAGTTTACAAAAACTGCTGCAGACTTCGTCGTTGGATATTGCTTTGGCGTTTACGTTTAACCGCTACGCAGAAAGCAACCTATGCTCACGTGTTTAAGATCTGTGCTCTTGCTGCTGTCGCGTGAACTAGAGAACGGATGCACTGTCTGTTGTAGTATCTATTGTACTGTAATCATATATCCGCTTGATGAAAGACTGTCGGGTCGGCCAGATATGTAGATAGGCACCAGACAGCTAGAAACTGCCAAGAGTAGATCAGATACGGGTGGTTGATGACGATATCTGTGTTCGATAGCTTGACGGTGGCGGCCGCCGATACAAGTAATGGTGTTTGGCGATTGAATTGAGGTGACTGAGTTTAGTAATTAAATTGCCGAATTGGTCTTTGCATGCGCTTCAATAGCCAAATAACTGAGCGGTACTGGCCAACGCCGACCGCGGTGAGGCGGAACTCTCGTACATATTTCTTCCAGGCGGCTCGTTCTCATGAAAGCGTCGGGTTGCCGTTCTATGCCGACCGCTTAATAGAAGGGATGGGCAACCGAAATGCTTATTCTCAGCTTAGAAAAGGTCGACTGGGTTAAAGATTCAAAAATTAATATATCTATTTATAGATCTTCTTGCATTTTCTATATAGCAAAAGAGAACTTCTAAAGCGTTCACAACTAGGCATGATTGACAGCGGCTTAGCGAACAATCGGCAAGGCCTACGCCGGTACAGGCGCGCTTTCTGTAACAGGCACAATGTGTTACAACATGCTAAACGCGAGCGACCATCGCCACAATTTTTTTCAAATGAATTCTCGCTTTAATTAGATCTCGAATACTATACGGTTTCTTGTTGGATCTCGTGATATCTAATGAGCCTAGCTTAGGCAGCTCAAATTAGATGTATTTAAGAAAGTATTACTATGAAATGTCTTGGATTTTTTAGCATACCGATGATGCTCGGAACTTTCAAACGAAAGGATTTTGGCTTTGAGAGAAGAAAGGAAAAGATAAGGAAAATGCTGAACTTCCGCCGAGGCCCAGGCATCACCGAATTTGATGATTAAGAGAAACATCACTGGGTACGAAAAAAAGTTCGTTTAACGCAGGGGTGGTGTCTTTATACCAAGATAATTATTCATTTACAGAATATGAAATCACTTTGTACACATTTGCTCAACGTGATTACTTCTTCGGGTGTTTATGGATATAGAGCGACAGCAAGGTTGACCTTAACGACCCATTGCACTAAAGGAGTTATGCATTTTCCGTATTTTCATACATTAAACGACGTATATGAGATTGAGAAAAGATATAGGCTTTATTTTCAATGTGCGTTATCCCATATCGACTGCACAGATTTACCAGTAATTATATATCTGTGCACTTATAGACAAATTCTATGATTCCACAAAATGATCCACTATTAAGCCTGTTATATGGTTAACATTATATTATGAAGAGGCTAAGCATGAAGACAGTTATGAATTCCTTTATTTTTAGGTGTAAGCCATGGTGAAATCGCCTAAAAACAATTGGTCCACATATACCGCTTCCGCGATGAGGCACAGGCGATACGATCAGTGCGATGATAACAAACTCTTTAGCAAGATGGCGGTTTCTTGTGACCACGGATTCTTGCCCCTTAATTCTTATCCGTTGCGTTAAACAATTTCGACAACCTTGATGTAGCTAATGCAGCTGTCAGTTTAAAATACGGCGCTCCCATGACGATATTGGTATTCTCCGACAGTCGCCTCCGTAAACGGCGACTCAGTTTAGAACGTGTGGTCAATCTGTGTTCTTGTTTAGAGTGCAGGTAAAAAAAAAATAGAGAGCGTGAACGGCAAACGATAAGGATAGTAGGAGTACTGTACACTTTTCTTAATATTAATAATAATTGTTGATGCCGCCACTATGGCTGTTGATGATGTGAGACTCGTCTTTGCATGTGGCAACCGTGGCCTATTAGTGTATTCAATCAATGACAAGTCACAGGCGATCTTCAAAGAGAAGCTCGATGACGATTGTAAATTTATGGATCAGAGTGAAGATGGCAAGATGCTTGCATATGCTAGCCGGAAGGTACACCTGTCATGTCCCGCATTTTGAATATCACGCTAATTCCTATCGATTAAGAAAATCGTTATTAGGAAAGGCGCATTTCCGTCTTGAAATGCGAGTGTAGTTTTTTTTATACATCAGTGGATGTCCGTCTAACCTACATTTCCATAAAGAGACAATGTGTGGGGAAATTATAACTACTCAATATGTGCGCTGGTATTCTTCTCCACGTTAAAACGTGCCGCTCATAAACTTGTTTCTACTTATTCATCTTTTGACATCTTTCAATCTCCCGCTATCCCTAGGGTACATAGTACTAGGTGTCTCTTTATTACAGCTTACCACCCAACTTTTAACAGTTAACAGAAATATACTTTTATTACGTCCTTCCTATTCCGTGTTTCACGGAGGTGTACCAAATGAAACCGTGGTGCATTGGAATTTTCCTCTCCTTGAATTGAGCAAATTTTTTTAATTATGGTATTCTATTCTACACGTACTATCTGTCCTAATTAATCTCAAAATATATTTAAATTGAAAGGGCAATATTTTTTTATTTCCATAAGGATAAACGCGATGTGCGTTCTAAAAACTGACACGAAGTTTTTCTCCAATAAACTTCTAATTGTTTCAGGGCATCCATCTGGTTGAGGTACCCTCGCTCAAACGTCTTCAGACTCTGCCATTCGAGAAAGTGCAAGGAATTCAGTTTTCACCTAGGGCAACCTTTCTGAATATTCTTACAGCGTTTCTATGTAAACCTAACGAGCAACCAATGCCAAATGTTTTTATCGTCAACTGCACCACGGGCGAAACAGTTCACTCGTATGTACAGCGCCGGCAAACGGGCTGGGAACCACACTGGTTCGCCGACGAGGCGTATCTAGCACGACCGTATAACAATACGGTTTTATTGTATGAACCTACTGATTTATCGAAACACGTTAAACAGGTCAATATCAAACGCGTAACTGATATTCGCTTGTCGCCGTCGGTAAGTAGAAAGTTCTTTGCTTGTTATGTGCCGGCAAGCGGAAAAGGGGAACCCGCGTTCTGTAGAATCTATAATATCGATATCTCAAGTGATCCAGTGGCGTCAAAATCGTTCTTCACATGCGACAATGTCACGTTCAAGTGGAATGCGAAAGGCACTGACCTTCTGATTCTTGCCGCAAACGAAGTTGACAAAAGCAATACTTCGTATTACGGCGACCAGGCGTTGCATTACGCAAATGTTGAGGGCGACAGCTGCATTGTTCAGTTGAAGAAGAAAGGTCCAATCTACCATACGGAATGGTGCACTGACACGTTTTGCGTTGTGTACGGCTTCATGCCAGCCAAGGCGACCATATTCAACCTTAAATGCTCTCCCATATGGGATATAGAAGAGGGTCCAAGAAATTTAGCCTACTTCAATCCACAAGGCAACATTCTACTGACAGCGGGCTTTGGCAACCTTCAGGGCACCGTCGAAACATGGGATGTCGAGCAGAAAAAACGTATCAGTATAATGGAAATACCAGATACAACACATCTCGAGTTTTCCGTTGACGGCATGCATTTTCTTACAGCTACACTTTCACCGCGACTTCGAGTCAACAATGGCTTTAAGGTGTGGCACTACTCAGGGGCGTTAAAGAGCGAAATTGCCTCGAGTAAGGATGGCAATGAAAGCTTTGACGAACTGTGGCAGATTTGCTTATCAAAAGAGTCAACCAATAAATACGCCAAGCCTACGATTGTCTTTAAGAAGGTTGAGGGCATTAGGCAGTCGACGCCTAAGGCGTCCAAACAAGCCTACCGGCCCCCAGGTGTTCGAGCCCTTGAAGAGGCAAAAAAGGAAGAAAACAGAAAGAATAAAAATAGGAAGAAATCTAAGACTGCCAAACCATCGGAGCCGCCGGTGGGAAATCCTGTGATCGATTTTGGCTTCAGCAAACTTGACGAGGACGATCGTAAGGTAGGCAATTAGACAGTACGAGAGAAATATTTTTATTACAAACGTGAAGTAATTCCTTCTTGACCTACTGACTATTAACCAATTCGTACATTTTTAATATTACGAAATTAAAAAGACGAGGAAATTAAAAGTATTTTTTTATTGCTTATTGCGTTCTGCGATTTTCAGGCGACAGCTATTAAGAAGAAATTGTCACAAATCTACGTATTGAAGCAACGGTTAGCTGAAGGAGAGTCCCTCGACCCGGAGCAGATGGAAAAAATCTCTAAAGAAAAAGAATTGTCAGATGAACTTAAACGGCTTGAACTTTAGGTAGAAGAATAAAGAAACTTGAAATTTACGATTGTCCGATAGACTTTCTCTCACTTTCAACGATATCGTGTACTATTAGGCCCATAACGTTGTTGTGTGTTGCTAATAAGCGTTCTTTGTTTATATATATATATATATATATATATATATATATATTTTGAATAAATACAACGTTTGGATTTCTCTAGTAGATTTCTTTTTCTTCATTAAAAAGTTCGTTGTCATGTTTGATCGTCGATTTTTTTGACACCGCAAATCTACCCGGTTCGGACATGTCCAACGATGGCCCTGTTGGCCATGTTCTTCGACAGAGTTCTTACTAAAAAGGTTCTCAGGTTCTTGATTTGCAGAAAAACCCTATAGGATAAACCTATCCCCTTTCTTACCCAGGTAGTTTCCCTTCCCTGTAATTACCTACTATATATCCAGCTGGTCCTCTCGTTAATGGTCCAGCTCTAATTACGACAATTTACACGGTTATTTACATTTCATATTTCATCTTTTTCCCATTTCTAACGTCTTTATATTACATCGCGATATAATATCAGCAGTAATAGTGATATAGCATTGAACATACAAACAATACTCGACAATTCAGATTACAACGGTAAAATAATTAAGTCTATATAATCATAATAGAATTGTAATATCATTTACATGGACAAATGAGTGAGATCGGTACTGCATTTAGTCGTAATTTTTCTTTTTTTTCTCGCATACTCGGTACTTGTCAAAGTAACAGAACACGCCGTCCGCATCGATGCCGATGCAGTACTATCGATGTAAATCTACGAAACTACCTTGACAACAAGTATCAGTTTTTAGATCACACATCTAATAGTATTTTAGTTATAAGCTCTGTTGCAGTTTCTCGTCTATTAAATAACGTGTTACATGTGTCTGATTTAATAAATTTGTCTATTGTTATAATTACATGGCATTAACGCTGCGCATATGAAGTTCAAGCTGTGCACACGTATAATTTGCTGATGACTGGAGATAGTCTCCATACGAAGAGGTGAGGTGGCGGGAGGATTGAACTGATGAAAAAATTCAATAGTGTACATCATTGTATAAAAAATATACGCAAGTCGTACGCAAATAGTGAAAACGATATGATTCAGTCAAAAATTGATAATTTCAGCTACGAAACAGTTTTCCACAAAATCTTCAACCTAAACTACAGTGACTACAACGACTCAATTTATACAGATTTATGAGCTACCGTCTCTCTTAATCTTCCTGTAAAATGACAAACTAACGAAAGCCAAAACTGAAGGACTGCGAATTCTTCTCTGCGTCACTTGTGATTGAAAAGTGTGATTTTGCTTCTATGCAATGTCAGTATGACACGATACAAAGGTGTGTCGTTTTCCCTTATTTTGCTAATGCCCTATGAGGAAAATATGCTTACTCTGTCATGTAAGGATCGTCCGGTACACCAGCGTAGTATACACAATCACACGTGTATATCGACTTACGGGACTCTAGAATTACCTTTCACTATTTAACATCTGATGGACGATGAAAATCCACAACGATGTTTCCCTCTCACATATTCTAGTTGGCATCACTATCGTCAGTTAAATCCTCGAACGGGTTTAGTTCTACTTGTTCTTCCTTGGATACTTCCTTTTCATTGCACACACTACCTAGATCTTTCACTTATGAATCCTCAACGTGATCGTACATAGTTCCATTGTTTCGCAAGTCGCGCTGTTGTTTACAACCAATCAATTGCATATATATATATATATATATATAAATTCTACTATTTTAATATACATTGCGTGCGCGTTCGATGCTTGGGCGAGCCTAAACGCGCAGCACGCACCGGAATCTATAGATTTTTTCGCATTTTTTTTATATCGCCTAGACCCACGACAATAGTTCTTTTTTTCGTGTAATAATAAATCTAATGTACTATTTAGTTGGCTCGAGTAGCTGGCACAGGCAGATCAGCTCATGTGTGGTCCAATATTCAATCAAAAACTTGAAAGAGCAGCTTTGACTTTGTATCTCTACAAGTTCCTCTCGTTCACATTTCTGCAGTCATGTTTTCTCAAATGCAACAATCGAGGACGTACTCGTCAAGTTCAACCTTTTGCCGCAATATGCTTGTTAAAATCACCTCGACATTGTACAGCCGCACGCCCCTGTCCAGAAGTTCTTTGCACATGTACAGATCGTCCTCGCACGTAACACATATGAATTTACTGGAGGCGCCGTCAT
Organism: Varroa destructor; assembly: GCF_002443255.2. Lineage (NCBI taxonomy): Eukaryota > Metazoa > Arthropoda > Arachnida > Mesostigmata > Varroidae > Varroa > Varroa destructor. The sequence continues at coordinate 41,999,686 of NW_019211456.1, forward strand.
TGGCAGGGGGTAGGCCGCCATTAACGTTCGTCGTCGGCGTCGTCACACCGGCTCCTGCCGAGTTGTTAGTTGTCGTTGTTGTCGTCGTTGTCGTTGAGACTGTTGTCGTAGTTGCTGTTGTTAACTCACTATTGTCCTTGTTGCTGCCGTTATTATTTGCACTGTTTCCAGTGCAGGTACTATTCATACTATTGTTGTTGCTGTTGTTGCTACCAACGCTGTTGTTGTTGCTGTTATTTGTATTACTGCTGTGATTATTATTATTGTTGCTGTAGTTGTTGTTGTTGTTAAACTGATTGATATGCTTGAGGGTAGGTCGCTTGTTGAGGAACATACTGCCACCAGCCGCTTCCACAACCTCTTTCAGGACGGGTATCGTCGGTAAGCATCCTGGTGTGACGTAGAACACGTAGCCTTTGAGAGGCGGAGGAGCATTTCGTTGTCTCTGCATATGGATATAGCGCAAGCTGAAGCCAAATTGCTTTTCAGCATCAGAATCCTGCAGCCAATATTCGGTGGGGTCTAAAAATAATGGAGATTAGAGATTAGCGCAGTAACAGGCAAAGAAAAACAGATAAGAACCTAGTGAACTATGTATCTAGCTATTACTTTTATAATTAAGACAAAAAAAACTGTGAATTTTATTTAGTGCCATTACTGTTCTAATTTTCTGTAATAAAAACAAATATACAAATACAAACAATAACGACTAACTAAATATAAACATCGTAAAGCTTTTGTGATGACTGAAAATATATACAATGGCCGGCACAAGCAATAGACAATATAATATAATAAATAATAAAGTAAGAAAAAAACCAAGTCATTATTTTAGATTTTACCTACATATGTATATATTTAGAGGATGCTATTCTTTAGATAAATATAGGATACTCACCAAGGAAAGTATTAGCTCTATGTGACTCGTGTACCCACTCGGGGCAACAAATATGCTTGACATGATTAACCGCACACATCACCTTGATAGTGCGCGAGAATTTTGCTAATACCAGATGCGTTGCTTCCTTGGCATTCTTAGCGATTTGACCACCTAGTTGGAGGATCTGCACCAAGGGAACAAAGCTTACATACGTTAGCACGAATGAAACCATAATTAACATTTTGCTTGCAACATTGAACATCTAAAAAATCTATTGTACTTACTACTTAAATCACTGCGGAATTTTTTATGTATGAACACTACATCAGCACTTCAACTGATTAAGAACTTTAACAGTAAGCAACGTATTCGAAAGCAGCATAATAGGTATCCTGTCATTCGCTACTGGTTCACCAAGTTCATTTATGAATGCAGTCGACAAGCTTTGACATACTTTGGTCTTCAAGCAGCTTAACGCACTCTCACCTTTCGTGTGTTATTGATGAAGTTTTTGAGCACAAAAAATCGGCGATGTCGACCACATTTTGCTCAGATGTAGCCATGAACGAACGTAGTAATAAAGGTTAAAAACTATATATATACGCACCATCTTCTTGAGGGGTTCCGGATCTTGAATTCCCGAGAACAAGACTAGTGGCTTCTGGCCCTCGGACGGTGGATTCGGGTTAGTTACAGTGACACAATTTTCATCGTTTGCGGGTTTCTTCTTGCGAATCACCTCTTCTTCCTCGGCGATTTCTAGCTTTCGTTTCTGTACGCGATGGTAGAGATCTGACTCAGAAAAGCTCCTCCATTGATCTTCCGATATCTTGATAGGCACCTTCCATGCCATCAAAAGGGCTTGCGCTATTCCGTAGTCGATGCGAAGAAAGGGTATGTCCATTTCACTCACCTGAAAATTAAACATAGAACCATGAACATTCGTCTGTTACCTCTTGTGTCAACATTTGCCTTTTGCTTTATTCTGAAAGGTTCGATGATAGCATTAACAACTGGTAAAAACTGTTATTTGAGTAACAATAACAAGCTGAGAATTTTGTCGCATTAAACGTACCTGGTACTTAGGTGACATTGGCATTCTGACAGCCTCATAGTGCCCCAGCATTACATCGCTGAGCCATTGCGCACTGACGCACGCCATGTTCCACTCATGGGCCTTTTTCAATTTTTCACCGCTTTCAGCCCAACGACGAGATTTGACAATTAGTAATGAATTTTCTCGCGTCATACACGCCGAGTACTTGGCACCTACTTTATTAATCATCGTACGGATACGCAACCGTTCTTCGCCGCTGAAGCCAGTCGACGATATGATGTGTTGCGCGCAAGGCTGCTCTCGTGGCCCAAACGCAGCTGGCAGGTGCAGTGCTTGCCATGGAGGGGCCATCTTGCCTTGCAGTACGCAGTCATTGATCCAATATACAGTGATACAACGCTTGCCGTCCCGAAGTGCTCGCTCCACACCAAGCTGATTTTGATGCGTACAGACAACATGTGTCACTTCCAGGCTATACATTTCAGCCACAGTACCGCCTTATAGAAGACCATAGTAAAAACCAGTATTAAGTCACTATACGACGTGGACAATGATAGCAAGGGCGCACAATAGTAGATTAGCTTATTTTGCGATTAGATATTGCATATCTAGATAGATAATAAAAATAGTGGCCGTAATGAATGAAACATACCTTTTTCCTCACACACACCCTTTGCTATACTGATGTGCTCAGCGTTGAACTCAGTCGAGTGATGAAGCAAAAAGTAAAAGACGCAGCCGAGGAAGCACGTGTCAGCAGATAGGTGGGGCGATTGTTCATGGCCAACTAGCGTCTCCTGAGCGATTACATGGGCATGCGGATGTTGGCTATGTGCCCCTATGAAAGGACCATGCATGCTACCGTCGGGACGGACAGCTCGAACCAAGGGTGCTCCAACCGGTCGATAACTCACTGGCCCACCCGAATGAGCTTGGCCTGGCTGCATTGATTGACCCTCACTAGGCCCCGTCGGCTGATAGCATCGCATTCCGCCTTGTAATAGACCTGCTTGGGGTTGTGGTTGCATTCCCATTGGAGGCTGCGGTCCATTTTGAGGGCACATTGGTCCCATTTCACCCTGCTGTCCTCCTCCACCAAGCCTATTATTGAGTAAATTCGCTAAAGCGGTTTTCGTTTGTGGATTAACTTTGACACCCGGAGGGGTTTGACCTTGTGGTCCAATCATCTGCTGTCCCATAGGTCCAACGTACCTCTGTTGACCACCCATATGAGGCCCTCCAATTGTGCCCACTTGAGCTTGTGTTCCAGGCGGTCCAAGCTGCATTTGCGCCATGGAGGGTCCACCAGGGGCCAAAGGCATTCGTTGCATATGAGGCCCCATTATCATACGTTGACCATTTGGTCCCATCTGCGTCGCCATCTGCAAATCAGTGTAGCTACATAAGTGACATGTACATCTAAAAATGGATACGCTAGGCGACTGTTATTTTCCACGCCCGTGTTATTCTTATTATAAAGTAATTCAAGTTAATGACTCGCCATTTCGCAGACCCAGGGTGCACCCATCGTTAAGTTAAGAACACGCACAATAGAGCTATAGATCAGAAACCAACTATTGTAGCTTTCTTCAGAAGAGCATTGTGTTTGTACATTGCCTTGCTTTAGTACTGCAACAAATCCAATAGGAGGTGCGCACCCAAACATGTGCTATACATCATTTCTACTACAACCTTTTGATAACACCGACCGAGCAGAATCTTATTTCAAAGGTGTTTGTTTTACACTATATGTGCCATAACTCTGTTCTGTCCCCATGCAACATGTCCGTCTATCTGTGATTCTACAATACATCCGTCTACGCATTCGCGAATATCGGGAATTAGCATCGATGCCACTGAGTGTCGAATGACGAGGGTCCTGTCTGGCTTGCACAGCTTGCACAAGAACAGTTGTTTTATTTTCCTCAACAGCTATTACTGCTGTCCCTAGCTATATTTGCTGCTTTTGTTGACGACAGTTGAACCTAAACGGATGACGAATGTCTACCTTCGGATGCACGTTTCCGGGCAACTGGTTTCCTTGAACCTGTGACTGCTGTTGTGAAGTCTGGATTTGTTGCTGTGGGCCACCAGGTTGTTGTTGTTGCGGATGAATGTGTGGTAGCAGACCTTGTGGATGTTGCGGATGCTGAGTCGCGTGAAGTGGATGGTGGGGCTGCGGTGAAGCTGAGCGTAACATCTGGCTAGATGTAGCGGCGCACACGGCTGACGCTCCTATGCCTGATGCGACGGAGGGGGACATCGGCATTGCTCGAGGTGCTATCACCTGATGATGCTGTCCCGGGGAATGATGTGGATGCGGAGATCCGCCGTGAGGACCACCGTGAGCGCTGCCATGGCTATGGGAACTCCCATGGCCATGATGAACCCCTTGATGCACCACACTGCCAGAACCGTGGTGCGGACCATGGGGGCCACTCATATGATTTGGATGGCCTCCGGGGCCACCACTTAAAGGAGGTGTGCCTGTGTCTCCTCTGTGCATGGTAAGGACTCCGACGCCTACTCGGCCGGGGGGAGGGGTACTTGCAGCACCTCCATGGCCACCCGAAGGACTCAGTTGCGTATGCGCCTGATAAGATCCAGCCATGTGGCCGACACCGCCAACAGCCACCATCGACTGTCATCATTTTGGATTATCCAAAGAAATCGTAATCAAATGCCGATGAAGCAACCATTGGCACCAAACACCAGGTGTGTATTCATATGGATGAGAAGCACCATCAGATGTCGAGTTGTCGTTAGTTTTCGTAAATTTATGTCGATTAAGGTACATTTGAGCCGAAGCCGAAGTGAGTCGTTGCCGTGTGCGGTTTCCGCGATCGCACGCACATACCATCGCACGCGTGTGCGCCAACAGGACATCGGTAGATGGAGACAGAACGGCACAAAATGGTGTGGAAGAGGCAGAGCGTGACAGTGAGACAGAGAGAGAGAAAGAGAGACACACAGAGAGAGAAAGTTGCCAGCCAGCCAGCAGAGTCAGCAGCAGTGTCAGCATCAGCAGAGGCAGCATGGGAAAGAAAGAAATCGACAAGAGCAGCAACGAGAAAAGACAATAAGCAAAACAACAGCAGCAAACGATAGCAACAACAACAACAACAACAGTAACAACAACGGCATACTTTAGATCAAATCTCTCTATTACCGTGTAAGAACTCTCAAACTTCACTCACTACCGTCAAAAAATGCACAAGATATATATACATACCTGCCCTGCTGCCGCTACGTGGCAACTTAGATCTGAGTGCATAGTAGTATTATATGTTAGTATTATTAGCTGGTTAGTGATCAGTTCAGTTGATTAAGTTAATATCAGGTATACCAGCCTAGATTGGCGCGTCTCAAGTATGTGGCTTGTTTGAATTGGCGTCATGCAAGGAAAGGTACATCTCAGGGTTAACATAAAATATATTCAAAAGTTTTATAACGGTCTTATAGCTATAAACCACGATGCTAGGCGCAAAGGTAATTTCCGTAACGGGGAAAACGTTTATTCTAAGCGCATGCAATAGTATACAGGTATATAAACCATTTGTTGCTTATAGAATAGCGCAAAGCAAGGTGTCTTCATCCGAGGCCAAATCAGCACCACAGCAAACCATTTAAATACAAACATGGCTGGCCTTTGTCTTCACAGGTCGTTCACTTTCATAACTAAGCTTAAAATTCGCGATCGTTTTAGCGTTTCCATAGGAGCGTATTTTCCCTTATTATCTCTGCCGAAAATAAAATCACCGCTGATCTTATAGTCTAGCCAAGAGCAAAATTATTACAGTTCTTCATAGCGCTTCTTTAATCACGATTTGGAGATACAAAAGCTACTTCACACTCCGTTCAATTTCATAATCAGTGTAAAAGTTTTTAGCACTAGCCTGAAAAGCTTTCTTAATTTTTTGGAATTTTGTTTTATTAATACACTATAGTATCCTATGTTGTGGATAAACTAATACTTAATAGCCGAGCTGGTTAGCCTTCTCTGGCGTTGACTAATTCTTTTCTAATTGTGTATATTAGTTATTTCGTTGCCGAAGACGTTCATGACAAACAATATGGATAGAAACAAAAGGTGGCTCCGCCAAATAATCTTCTTTCTGTTAACGTATAGTTCGAGAATACACCGAACTTTTATGTGCACAGATTTTGCTCTCGACTAGATTTATTAAATGCCCTATTAAAAGGTATCGAATTTACAAGAAAATAGACTATTACCACAATAGACTAAAGATACCCAATTTTTTAGTTTGGGGATGCCCCAATTTTATAAGCGTACGACGACAAAGACAGACCACGATTGTAGTGTAATCCTACAAAACAGATCGCTCTGTTTCCGTTTTTTCATTCATTTTGCCCTACCCTTGCTTTCCCCTTATTAACTGATGGTTACATGGCTCGATTACTCAGCTGGGTACCTGAGGCTGACTGGCGGTTTGCGGACTCTGCATTTGCCCCGCTTGCGGCCCCTGCTGCTGCTGTTGCTGGTGGATTTGCTGCTGCAACAACTGGCCTGTTGCTGCCGCAGCAGCTGGCTGCACCTGCCCGCCGAGGCCAACGACGCCGACAGTCCCAGTGCCACCTGGTGGCTGCTGCTGTTGCGTTTGCTGGACAACGGCGGTAGATGATACCGGCCCTTGTAGCTGAAGGCCCGGCGAAGGTTTGAGCTGATTGGTAACAGCGCTCGGGGTAGTCGGGGTTTGTTGGGTTGTTGGGTTGGGCGGGATCTGGGTTGTGGCTGTAGGGGCGGACGAAGGAGGCTGTGCTTGCTGGACGACAACAGGACCTGGGCTCTGGGAGGTTGGGGTAGAAGCTGGGGTGATGGAATTTTGGGTAGCGGTTGTCGACGCGAGAGTCTGTCCCGCGGCTGTGACAGGGGCGCCCGGTGATGCCAGGGGTGACTGGGCTTGTTGGCCCCCGACGACTACGACTTCACCTGCCGCCGGTGAAGTGACCACCGTCGTCACCCCAGCAACCCCAGTACCGCCAGCTACCTGCTGCGGCTAGGAGACAGACCACGACCGTTACACACATACACGCGCATGATGACATACACCCACACAACAATAATACGGAAATAACGAGTTTGACGGAACAATCATTAATCGATCGTCGATTGGTTGATTCATACGGATGACAGCAATAACAGTGACAACAAAAATAACAAGAATAACAAGAGTAAAACACAACAACAATGATGTCAGCAACAGTCAAGGTCATGTCAACCAACGACATTATCGAGATTGTTAGCATGTCAAAAAGTAAACTAAGAAATTGAATTACAATAATAACATAAAACATTATAACGGTGTGTGTCATTGAATCTTTATTTCTTTCGTGCGATAATAGATCCAAACGTAATTTAACCTCAGAGCTTTACAGTAAAGTAAAGAATACTTATATTACATAATAACACTTAAGCTTCTGCATCGTTTCAGTTTTTCGAATCACGCCTGCTTTACAGTTGTATATATATGAAAACATATATTTTTCTAATTTTCGAATGCAGAAACTAAATCGTTATAAACGCATTTATCAGCTTGGGCATCTATTTCGGTAACGACTATAATTTTAATCGTAAGAACAATGTTCATGGAAATGTTCAGCACTATGATATAACATCCATACTAGCAAAGACTATCATAAACCAAAGTATACCAAATAAATCGCTCGTTACCCGCTGAATTAGTTTTGCATAATACTAACTGGCTATTATCAAACATCTGAGAGGTTAGCGGAGCACCTCAGAACATGAAGTAGTGGCTGCACTCATTATTGATGACCATATCATTGTTACATACTAAAAAGTCTTCAATGAGTAAATATTTGAAATAATGATTGCTTATGGAAAACAAGAATGCCTTTCACTTTAGGCACACATCTGAGGATAGTTGAACATCTTTCTCTTACTATACTCCTTTGAGCTTTTGAGAATCAGTTTATGCGTAATTGGGCCGCAGTAGTTGGGAATTTCTATCATTTAAACCAAGGTGTTGCAGCTGCACACAACAGTTTTGCAACTTAGCGACTCAACACTTCAACTTCTTTAATATTGGAAAGGGCCTTTTAAAAGGAAAATTTCATACAGCCAACGAATGGTACCATCGACGAGTTCGTTAAGATGATTAAAGGAGATTCAGACTACTCTTAGGGAAGAAATACCTGAGAACAGCAAAGCACGAGATAACAATTTTGACTCTGCGTAGTATCAGAGCTCACACTGTATATGCCCCGTAGAATACACTTCGTGTGACTAAACTATAGAGTGTGCTTAAAAATCAAGGACGATATTGGTGCCTAAAAGATTATTATAACCTGGTAGTTAAGTTGATTGTTCGTTTAGTGTAATCCTTTGTACGGATCAAAATTTTTCTATTGTGATACCCCAGAATCATTCCATAGTCATCCGAAACTGCTAAGTATGGTAAATACCGAAAACGAAGGTATGCAAAAGTATAAAACCAAAACAAAACACACTAAAGAAGGTTACCTTAGTTATTCTTCGAAAGCAAAGATTATGCGGTAACCGAATCTGTAGCATGAGGAGGAAATGCAATAGGGGAATTGAGCTCCAAATGTGACTTTTAAAAAAGGCAGTTTGACCCAGAATGTCTAATTAGATTTGTAAACTTAAATGAAAAATGAACAATACTAAAAGCAGATATGTGTAACTTGCGTTAGAGAAAATCGAAAGGCGCTAAAATGTATTAGTCACTACAAACGTTAAACTCTAAGCCATAGCCTTTTCATGTCGTACAACAATGCTGCAATTGTAAAACTCAGTGGTATATTTCTTCTGTTAAAGAAGAGATCTTCTTACTTATGAAGCAAAATTCGATAGATATGTACACAGGCAGGCAAACGAGCATATCAAAACGGCAATGGTCGCAATATTTGCAACGAATTCCTCGCCGCGGGGCTATTTTAACATAAGTGAACATAAATGGCGGGATTGTCTACGAAATGATCGCCATTCATCATATCGGGCAACAACCATGGAACAGGCTAACGCCAAAAGTACGTTTTTGATACTTCTCTAAGTTAATCATGGCAAAGACTAAGCATTAATTAGAGCCAGAAAATCTACTAGCAGCAATTAATATAAGTGAGAAGGATAACTGTAGATTCTTATGGATAGATGAGTGACTTGCAAACTACTACAATTATTACCCATTGAAACCCCTAGAGCCCGTAATCTTGAAAAGAATAATCATACGGATAGTAAAACTGGAACCACACATCAAATAATTTGAAAACGAACAATTGCTACGAAAAAAAAATCATTATCATTCTATGATGCTTAAAATGGAGCATTTAAATAACCTAGTGCTTCCAGAACTGCAATTATTTAGTTAGTGGTCTAACATTAACACTTCTATATTAAGTGTACGTTTACTTATTGGAGCATCACCTACCTGTTGCTGTTGCATTTGTATATGGCGACGCTGCATTTCTATTCGCTGTTGATAGTGAGCTGTAAATTCATAGGTCGTGACACCAATTAGAGTATGCCACTGATATCTTAAAGAACATCAATTTAATTTAGAATAGAAAACGAACATATGTCTGGCAGCTTAAGCAGGAGCGGATGCCTTTCAAGAAAAAAAATAGCACACTCATTATGTTGTTTGTAGAGGTAAATGTCGGGGCTTCTGATATTTTTCGAACTCCTATTTCGCTTTTAATCCTCCTCGTTAATAATACCTTTTCCTTGAGAATGGTTGTATGACTCAGCATACGAAGGTGACTGAGAATGTGACACCCACTAATATCTTCAAATGCACAATTGAGCTCGCAGTCTTTTGTGACGATTAAGAAACGTGTGTTCTAATATACTTAGATGTTACAACTAAGCTCTCATACAGACGTTGTTAACTTACGATCATGTTGCTGCTGCAGATGTCGTTGTTGTTGCATCATGTCTTGAGGCGGTTGTTGTTGCACGGGCGATAGAGGCGGGGTGCTCTGCTGTGGAGGTCCTCCTGTTTGGCCAGCCCAAGACGCACCTATTCCACCCCCTGGGCCTCCAGGAGGACCGCCAGGGAAACGCCACTGACCGCCCTGGCCCTAAAAAAAAGTTGAATAAACGCATGGCAATTTTAATTAACATATTAAAGCGTGTGAGTAGCTATTGGTGACATTTAAAAGACGGCTAAAAATGATTTAAAAAAAATATGCCATAAGAAGTAAGATCATCTATGATGATGACGATATTAACCTGTTGCACTTGTTGTGGCTGTTGTTGCTGTTGTTGTTGTTGTTGAGGTTGTTGTTGTTGTTGCATAACGATTGGGGCCCTCTGTTGAATCAGCGGTTTTCCAGGTGCGGGCGGTCCCATCGATCGAATTGGTTGTTGCTGGCCCCCGGCCATAACAACCATTTGTTGACCACCCTGACCAACGCTACTCTGCATGACCTGCTGTTGCTGTTGCTGTTGCTGTTGCGACTGAACCATCCCTGAACCACTTGTAACTATCTGGCCTCCACTTTGCTGAGCCTGAACCATCTGTTGGTTCGTTGGTGGCATCATTTGCTGACTAGCACCTTGTTGTTGCATATGAGCTGGACCTCCAGGACCAAGTTGTCTAAGCCGCATCTGCTGGAGCTGCTCAGGAGTCGCTACGACCAAACGCTGGCCGTTTGTCCCGGGAGGACCGCCTGCTATTACCATACGATGTCGTTGCTGTAAACGTGAAAATATATGATCAAATCAGCATACATGTAAATAAGATGATCTATAATGCTGCTGAATAGTTTGTTTAAGAAAAAACAGTCAGTTTTCATTAAAAGGGAAAATGAGATGAAAGATATAAAACTTTCAAATTCTATATTTCCTTCCTTCACAAAAATTTGGGTTAAAGATCATCAAAAAAGACTACCCTTTTATGTTTTTTCACTAGTGATACGCTACTAACCTGACGAATCATTTGAATTTGTTGTGGACTCAATTGCTGGCCTTGAGGCTTGGAGACCCACTGCTGCATTCTTACCATCTGCGGACTCTGCGTTCCTGGAGGCATACCTACGCCACCAGGAGTTTGTTGTTGCGAAGGCATGCCTATCTGTTGGCTAGATATCTGTTGAGATGCCCCCTGTTGGAACATCATTCGCTGAGACTGCTGTGGAATTATAGGCCCGGACTGTTGCTGTTGTCCCATAGGCACTATTTTGCCGCCTTGGTTTATCATTACCACCTGCGTCCCCTGCTGTCCTTGACCCGGTGACATTTGACCTGTCGGAGGACCTTGTCCCTGGACACCCATTTGCGTCGGTCCGTTAGGTGATGATGTCATGCGTTGACCCCCCGTTAGCATTTGCGCAAGTTGGCCTCCCATATTACCTTGACTAACCGGTTGTCCCCCTTGCATATTTACCATGCTTATGCCACCGGGGCTAATCTGACCACTCTGCATAACCCTACCCATTGTACCAGGTGGTTGCCCCTGTGGGCCAGACGACGCTATTGCCTGGAGACCTGCTTGCATGGACTGTCCTTGTGATACTTGTAATGGACCGCCACCTGGTTGCTGTCCGGTCTGCATCGATCCTGGGGGTCCGCTTGGCCCAGACATTAATGATATTTGTCCCCCAGATTGCACCTGTTGCACATGACCTCCAGCTGGTCCCAGAGATTGTGGGGCCATACTCATTTGTTGAGTGGATCCCATGCTGTTAACCTGCTGGAGTTGTTGTGGCTGCTGTTGTGGTTGTCCCGGTATTTGCATCTGTTGTCCTTGCTGCTGATTGTTAACCAGCTGTATTTGTGAAGTGTACTGCATCTGATTTGCTATTGAGTTCGGCGGTTGAGACTGCCCACTTATGTCGGGCCCACCTGCACTCTGTAGTTGACCTGTAGGTGCAGAAGATAGCTGTTGGGTCATTGGCTGCACCTGCGGCACGCCAAGTGGTGTTGAATTCATCATTTGCCCAGCAGATGGAATTGGTGACGGTGCAGTAGCAGGCTCCGGCTGAAATGAAAGACGTTACGAAATAACGCATTTTTGTTTACACGTTTTCACTTCTCAACATAGCAGAGATGCTTCGAATTTTAAACATTATACGTCTTCAGTGTCAAAAAATATATTGCAAAACGAATTCCACTACCGAAAAATTAGCACTTGTCAACTTTAGTTTAGTGCTTTGACTTAGTTAGTCAATTTTAGTAAAGTGCACGGTACTGATCAAGTTGTAGACCATGTATCTCCTCTGCATGCCAGGAGTACGATTTTATTCAAAATATATTTTAACACAAAATTTATCCTGCTAGTCTAACCCGCTGCTTTGACGGAATTTATGTAATTAGATATATTTTGCTTTGTATTACAGGAAAGCCAACCCTATATGCAAAAAATTGCAGTAAAACAATGTTTGCTTCTTCCCTGGCGCTCAGCTAGATATTGTCAAATCTCTTACCGACATTCTATACCTTCGATGGAATTGGTATAATTGCTAATCTCTGATTATCGAAGTGCTTCGAATGGCTGATCAGTGTTTGAACCATAAACCACATTTAACGATAGTCCAAGAAGAAACTGCTTTGGAAATGACTATTTTTACAACCCTTTTTTGACTTAACAAAAAATACCTTCACTTCTGGCAGAATAGCAGAATTCTGCTGCGGAGGCGTCGTTGTCAGTTTCGGTGGAGTCGTAGAATCTGCGATCGGCGACGTCTTTATTAACAATGTAGGATGAAATGGTTCCGGAGGTCTCAATTCTCGCTGATTTACGCACTCAACAATCCAATCAGGTGTGACAATCGTTATCCACGGACTGTTGGCAGCCCGTGCGTACTTTGCACCGCCAGGTCTATACACCCGAAATGCACAACAGAATTTGCAAACGTAAATTTGGAGAATGTCAACCTTTCCAAAGTAAATTTCCCAGAGGGACTGCATTAGCTTTTATCCCTTGCTTTACAGTTGAAATATAATTGTGACGTCTTCACTGCTTAGAGAAAGGGTAATTATTAATACTTCTCAAGATAGATAATAAGACTTATGTGAAACTGATGCGGAATCCAAACTTTATGATGCCACTTGCAACAGCCTTAAGTACCACTGACAATAAAGGGATGTTTCATATTAAGGTAGTAAAATTTAAACATTGCTTTTCCTATGAGCTGAAGTGTAAAATATTCCTTTATGAGTCTAACCTTGTTGTCAGTAGGTGAGTGCATTTGTTATCAAGTTTTAGTTGCATCCGGCCACCATGGTAAGAGATCATCCCCCAGAGAGCGTGAATATCTTTCCTAGCCAGCGCTGATGGGCAAAATAATTTGCCATGGAAGAGTCGGCGTTGGGGATTGAAGCCCTCCATTGGCAATAGATGATTAGCCGCCAGGGATAGCGTTACCCATCGAGGCTAGAAGAGAAAGCAAACACAATGGTACTACTCATGAACAAAAACAATATATATTTTATTTTTTAACCAAATATAGGCTAAATGTATGTCACTATGCCTTTGTTCGATTGGCTTGTAGGTTAACAACTGAATTATCAATTGGTTCGCTCAAATGAAGGCTGTTGTCTACATTACACACAGTGATAACAGGTTTCTCGTAGAGATCTGTCGCTTCAAGGATAAGATCTGAATCTCGATCATGATCTAATACAACGACGTGTGTCGACATATCCGTGAGGTAGTTGTCAATCCGGCCACCATGAGCTTCAATTTGTCCGGCCAGGGCTGGACATTCTTCTGCTGCGGCCGGAGATACGCAGAAGCGACATGAAGAAAATAACGTGACGTTAGTGCTTCTAATGTTGCCGCTGCTGGCTCCATTTGCCCCTGCTGTGACAGGCCCCGCGGGGCCATTACTGTTGGTGCCGTTGCTCTTGTTAAGACTGCTATTCGCATCGTTACCGAGTCCTCCTCCGTCGTCCGGAGGAGATGACATCCTCGAGCTGAAATTTCTCATGACAACAATTGGAAATACACAGATAACCAGAAATGGGAAGACATTACTAAGCTGTCTAATCTGTATAATCCTCCTAGTCGATTGTTTTAAAAGTTCACTCATAGGGTATGATAAATATTGAACAGTCGAGGAAATTCGAACAAGAAAACTTCGCTCAAATATCAGTCTTCCTCAGCTGATCGAACATAATCCATTTTTAAGATGCCGTTCGTTAATACCATCTATCACCTAGCCTTAGATCTTTAAAGAAGCATATTTACTAATATTTAATGCACAATAAATGTCTTGAAAATAGGTCATAACCGATTCCGACTCATTCAAAGATAACTAACGAAGAAAAATAGATCATTTTGAGAACAAAAGTATGTTTAAACAATTTTTACCTTTTTGCTCTTCGTTAGAGTATTGGTGTTGAACATTTAGATTGTGTTTACGTTTCCTTTAACTAATTATGGCTGATTAATTCAATTATATTTACTTAGTTCAAGCACAGTTGTGCGGCGGGATTATACGAACAAAACAAGTTTCTTAAAAGCAATTGGCAACTAACTTTGAATTTGATATACACAATCCTATTGGGGTACTCTCTGATTTTTTCTATGCATATAATTTTCTACGTTTTTATTACAAGTTAATTCAAACCAAAAAACTTTCCTTCTTGGTTTCACTCAGAATAACTGTGTAGAACATTGGCATTTAGTGTTAAGCATTCAAGTAATTGTATTTTTCGAGACATTTTTTTATTATAGATGTGAACAATGGTAAATTGGATAAAGCGCAACAGTTCAACAAATTGAAACACGCGTACCTACTGCGCGCAACACTCTACTGGGTATTCACCACGTTATCCCCCCTACATCACCATTGGAAGATAAAGTGCAACCTAGCAAACCACGTCAGGACAGATTTTGATATTCAGAGCAGATCTATGATGTATTTAAGGTGTAGGCGTCGAATTTCTGGCACACATTTCCATCTACCGTCAAGCTATTTAGCAAACACGACAGCTAATACAGAGGATATTCGCCAAAAGTTCAGTAGAACTGATGAGCGTTTTTATTAAGTAACAGTTTTGAGATTCATTTATACCCGAATTCTAAGTCATCCCAATTTGACCCATTTTTCTAAATACGTACGTTAAAATAAGGACCGCTGGATACATGTCAAAACACGAAAGTGTATAAAATTAACTGAATTCCTAATAAGCGTTTTGATGGCAAGCCTGAAACGTTCTATTAAGGATACCTTTCGCTTAGCTAACTTAAAGCTAATTAAGTTGTCGTTCAGTCGGCTAAACATGAATCTTTTGTTTGGGCGGTATCTTTGGATTCGCTACTCTCCTTGCCTTTTCCAACCTCCGAATACTTACAACAATATCAAAAATGTACCGCCGATACATGGAGGGTGAGCGAACAAGAGTTTAGCTATGAGTCCTTTACAAACGTGTATGAAATGCAGCTACCCATGATGACTGGAAATCGCACATGATTCTACCTTTTCATTCAGTCAGACAGTTCTAATTGTTACTGATCGTATTGAATGCTGTCTTCGTCTTAACGTATTTGTATCAGCCAATGCGGATGACGTAAATCTCCATTTAATACTATGAACCTCACCTCCTCGACTCCCCCCACAGGTGATGAGAGCCGCAACTTACCCGTTGCAATTCTAACAACTCGGAGATGTCACGAAGTGGCGACCGTCAAAGAGAGCAACACCGCAACAGCATTATTGTTATTATTATTGTTATTATGAGTCTGTTTGTCCATTCAGCAGCAGCGGCGCTTGTAGCACATCGACATACATTGGGGGCATCCACTGCAGTACGGCAACAGTTACAACACTAGTAGCACTATGTGCAAATCCGACTGACCAACACACTAAATCAATAACAGCAATTAGTTCGATAGACTACGACTACACACAAAATACACGATAGTCCCCCGATAGACACAAATGCATGCACGCGCCGAGGAGAACGCCCCGTGAAGGCAGTATACATATAATGTATATTAGATCTCTCGTCGCTGCGATAGATCTTGTTATTGGATGATGATGGTTGAAGTGGTAGACGAATGGCAAACTGGAGAGCACCGCCACCGTTGTTCCGTCTCACGGCACGGTCACTAGCGATGTGTCGGTCGGTCCCTTCTCTTTTTCGGCAGCGGCAGCGGCGGCAGTAGCAGCAGCAGCACGTAAAGACTAGCCAGACGTGTAACCGCCGGCGTATTGGCAACAACACCCGTAGCGGAGAGTCTAGCAGCCGCCCAAACAGCAGAGTCGTTATGAGATTGTGTCTAACACTCGAAACGTACCGAACGCTTTACCTCTTGTGAGCTGACTACCCTCCTCTTGTTGGGGACCAACAGCAACAAGACAGGAAACGGGAAAATAGCGAGAGCGAAAACCAGTGAACAGCAGTATTACACGCAATCTATGCACAGACACACATCTACTATCGCGGGCAGGGTTGGGCCGATTGGGTATTTTTGTTTGTGCGCTAAGCGCAAAGCGTGTTTATTCGCGCTCGCGCCATATCCCTAACGCCTGAGCCAATCTCAATCAACTTTCGGGAAACGCTCGACTATTTGCGGAATGTCTGGCGCACTGGACGCAGTTATCGCGCACAAATTTCGAATAATTCGTCAACTTTCAATTTGATATAAGAGCAAACACGGGCACACGTTATTGGTTATCGAATGCTTGATTTCGAAGTGAATGTTTTTGTTGTATTGAAAGGAGGGCAAGAGATAGAAAAGGGGAGAGAGAACGACACGATAGACGAACGACGACTCTTAGAGAGAGGGTTTCTCAGCTGGGTCTGTGCTTCACAAGATTATGTGCTCTCATTCTGTCTGTGAAACCTTTCTATAATTTGTGTCGAAGAAACTACTCTAGATCGCATTTTGTTGATTTCATGACAGACAAATAGCTCACTGCGCCAACCGCACTGTATGTATCTTCTTTCCACTGAAACATTATTTGTATTCAATTATTTCAGCAACTAGAGGCAATCCTAGCGCATGCATTAATCTCAACAGTTGTGGATCTTGTACTAACGAAGAGCGAACTTTTGAACTTATTTCTATCTCATTATATGTATGTTATTTTGTTCGTAATGAGCAGTTAGTATCATATATGAACAGGGGGTGGATTTAGTTTGTTGTCTGCTTTGTTGTGGGTATTGCTTTGAGTGTAATAGTTAAACTGGCCACTTTTTCTTACAGAAAAATGGCTTTAAAGCGCGTGGTTTTTCTACAAGAATTTTGCCCTCACCCAGTCAGTTCGACCACTCTGCTCGAAGTCCTTTACACACGAATACCAGGACTTTCGAAAGAAAACCAAGCCGCATTGTACAGGGTAAGCTGAGAAAGCGTGTTTGTGGATCATTTTAAAATAAATTGCTAGTATGGTAGAAACTAATCCTTGCATAACAATGTAGGTAGAGTTTTACTGCTAGACTGAGTATCAAAAGGCAAAAGGCGATACCTTTGCTTAAGTAATATATTGGTGAGTATTCTCAATAACAAAATATTTTAATGTGGGGATGACTATCCTCTTTGGTACGAACGGCCAGTTTACAAATTAGACTTAGCTCGCCGATTTAAACAGGTCTAAATGGGTAATCCACTGTGATATCGAGAGCAATCCGTCGTTTTAATACCATGACTTTTTAAAAGCTTGTAGCATGATTAAACTACTGAAATATAACTTTTGATGATAAGTGTTACAATACTAAATATTCCTTAAAGGATACATGCAAAGCATGCTTTTTCTATACATCAAACACAAAAATATTACATCTTTTAGGTGTTTGAGGATTGTCCAGATATACGGAAACAAATTGATCAAACATCAAGCTTCAAGGGCAATCATAGATTTGCGAACGAAGAATTGGAGCTTATCTATGATGTGCAACTGCGACAGAGGTAAAAGTCCGGAACCCAGTAAGGCCCACACACATTACACAACGGTTCTCAAGTTCAACTGTCTACTGTATTTATCTGACGTAATATTTGTCTAACAACGGCTTTTAAATGGGCTATTCGAACGAAATGGCTTAGCTAAAGTAATTAGAAACAATGTTTTTGGCCACATCATTTCTTAGTTGCATCTCTTCTCTTTGTTAACGGTCTAAAACTAAATGCGGTATGATCCATAAATGATTTCAATGCGATTGCAAATTAGTACGCTATCAATAACGGCTATTACTAATAAATAGCTTTTATGTTTTTAATAATTTATTATGCTGACATATTTAGACATATAGACTTGTCAAATGTTATTTTGAACATTTTTTTTGTTTATAGAAGCGCTTATTTAAGTGAACATGGCAACATGAGCTAGTAATAGATTGCTTCATGATGCTGTTTTTTTCTAACGCGTACTTTACTTTTGGTCAATTGTTATATGGTCAATGTGCTAACGAGTCCTTTTAATCTTCCATTACTGGAAGACAGTTGCACCAGGTAGGACGAGTGCTCTATAATTTATAATAAAGCACATTTTTAAAAAAAATCCTACTAAAGAACAAAAGTTTGGACTCGTTTAACGAATTTGAATCGATCTTAGCTGTTTTTGAGGATTATTGCTATATGTGTCTACAGCACCTACCTAGCCTCATTCTACGCCGAGCAAATATTGTCGTCGCGTCCGCACGCATTCTTTTAATATTGCAGTCAAATACAGCGTATGCTATTCATTTACATTCCACTATTGCTTTCTCGAAACTACGGCATCATTACAACGGAAGGTGACAATAAGATTGCAATGCACTAACAGAATCAAATACCAACTGATCGCTAGAAAACGAAAATAATTACAAAAGAAAAGCAAAAACAAACATTACTCTTGTACCATCCTGATACATAGTGTGTTTTGATCAAATTTCAATCGTTTAATCGAGCGTTTTCGACCTTTGTACAAATAGATTAGTAAAGCCGCTTTTTTTTTAAAATTCTGTTTCATTCATTTTCGCTAAATTGTCTGAACTTACACTTAACTGGGTTTAAGCCTGACATAACGTTTCGTATAAAGACAATATAAAAACTATGGTCGTTGTATGACTCTGAAAACCAGTCTCTTGCAGTTTAAGTTTCCATTGAGAAAAATATAGCGCTTCTTTTTTATAGCGAATCAGTAATACGGTTAAGCTTAAGATTATCAAGAAGGTCGAATAACATGGTGAATCTAAGGAATACGTACATATATATGTATGTAGGTATATATACATGTTTGTATGTCGTAGGTAGGGTTTTATTCCGTTTTTTAGGTACCTTTTTAAATTTTGCCAGGACGGGTTATCCGGATGATGCCCTTCGGGACATGGTGCAGCAACGCCCACAAATGAATGTTCACTTTTGCGTCTACACCCATTTGTTTCGTTTCACACATCATCACATAGAATTTCTTCAGGTAAGATAACGCATTATTTCTGTCATCGGAGATATGAGATATGGGATATATATTATAATATCCCTAATGTGCTAGATTCATCCATAGGGTAGTATGTTTAATGAGACTGTGCGGATCTGTTGGCGGATTGGCATTGCCTATATGCAGAGGTTATAATAATAATTAGACTCATCTCAAGCCACTGCTGATTTCTAGTTCTCGATGGTCTCATTATTCATAGCACCTACAGCATAACAAATGGGCCGGTTACAATGCTGATTACTCAATACGACAGCTAAGTTTGGGAATATCATTGTTAGCGTTTAAAGAACTTCGTGTTGGGTAAAAGGGTTTGATATACTTAAACTATGATGGTGCTACATTGGAACAGTATATATTTAAATAAGGACTTGAGTCCTACGCTTAGAACAGCGCCAGTGTTATGTCAGGAGCAAAATACGCATTCGGGTCTTTTATCAATGCAATGGTTCGAATTTGAAATTCACGGCTCGTTGTTTTTCTTGATATGATTCATCGTTCCACTTCTATGCTGGTGTTTTTTTAACCTCTTGTGGTTGCAAAAGTCTTAAGAAAAATTGGATTACCTATGATGTTCTCATCGTTACCTGTAAATGCAAATTAACCTGTAATAGATAATTTTATCCTTTTTTGATATCCTCTTGGTCTTTTCATTTATCTGTTTTGTTGCTTTACAGGAGGTAAACGTGCTCCACGAGCTGGCAAAAGCTGCCATCTGGGTGTCGGAGATTCTACGATCATTGTCTTTGTACACAACGTGCTTGCCAATCTTTATGCTCCCATTACTACTCTCTGGATACCCGTATCGAACAATGCTAAATCATATCGCTCCAGGAATTTTCATCTTTGATATGATCCATCTATTTCCTGAACTTTTTCCCTTCTGCACACAGCACCCGAAGATTTGCAAGTACTTATCGCTACTAAGCATTTTGATTCACCTAAGTTATTTGCAAGCAATTTGTTTAATATGGCTTGCAATTGACAACGACTATTGCACTTTTAAAGGTATGATTGTATCGTGTGTCAGTCCTCTATATCTGACATTTACATGGGTTGATTTTCGTTCGTGGTCACAAAGCATGCACCCTGCAATTGCAGCACACTTTCGCACTTTTTCGCGCAGTATATGCGCTCTTTTTAACGAGCTGACATGTTCCTTAAATCAATAAAAAGTATTAAAAAAAAAAAGAAAACCAACCGCCATACAAAGCTCGATTGCACTTCATCGCTGTGCAACCCAAAAAAGGTGCTCAACTTCAAAGTTCCACTAGAGCATCTTAATTATTAACCCACAAAACGAGAGTTGCAGTTTGACACTAGTGAAACCTCAATGATAAATGAAGTCGATAAACTTTACTATAGGCGGCAGCGCGGACCAAGATTAGTTACGTCTTTTAACGAAGACATGTACTCTGTATCTTATCGTCGTGTTTTAGAAACTTCTGTTTAAACTACAACCTGCCATTGACGAGAGAAAACCGTCTGTTAAAGCTTATTGAAGGTATGTTGACGCTGACACCAGTAAGCCGCGCACAGCTGGAGACTCTATACGAGTATATCAGAAAACTCGACAAAAGGGCCTATTCGTCTTTCACGGAATTTTTGAGCGAAGCTAAGTTCGTCATGGAATCCGACCAAAATGATTGGTAAGCTGTATATGATATTGTTTAAACTATTTAATTGTAACACGGTATCAGAGATAAGAGGTAACATTGTAGACTGTAAATAGATTTTGCCTTCAAATTGTGTTTCCGAAATGGTAATTAGCTCGTTTGAAGGAACTTCCGCCTGCTGAAGGCTGTTGATCACCATGACTTTATTCGTCAGTAGGCGTTAGGCTCTACCTGTAGATATTTATGTACCTTTGTAATATTTAGACGATATATTGTGAACACTCAAAAGAGAAAGAAAGTTGATAAACGTTTAAACGGACAAGAATAGTGTGATGAGAATTAGCTCTAATAGCTGGCTTTCCGTTCAATGTAGGTTTTATTTAAATCGTTCAAGACTAAAAGGCTATGTGGACGGATCTCAACCATCGTTGACATTATCAGATAGTGATTCGAGGAGCACTCGGCAGATGACGAGCGTGAGTTCTCTCTCCAAAGAAACAATTAAAACTTCTTGCCGTACTTCAAGCGGGGAGAACCTCTTGTATCAGTCGCTTCTTACAGGCAGTGGCGATTTCGCAGATGATTTGCTAGAGCAGCCCGAAATGATCGTCAAAATTGCTCGGGACTTATTCAAGCTGCATAGTACCAGTACCGTGAAGCTCAGCACCTTAATGGTGCAGGTAAGCTAGACACTAGTTTTTTAAACCGGTTCATGTAACACATAGCATGCTTTTTATAAAACGCTTTTTCTTTAACTGCTAGATGAACCTATAGTATAGAAGGTAAGGTGCTCGGTGCTTTATTCTCGAAAATCATGATCACTTAATTTTGTACGCTTGAAGAGTTTCTGCTTCTGTGGCACGTCGTTGAAGTGTTAATAGGCCAAAGACAAAGATTAGAAGTCGTAAACTCCATATTCGATCTTGTGTCATATTCGATCGATGTTTTTCAGATTAATGAAGCTTACGTAAACAAGAGCGGCCAGTGTGCTGCTAATATGGATATACTGAGCTCGTTGATGGAGTCGCCGCAGTTCAGTTTTAATTATGATAATTCAGAGATAAGTTTCGTTCCTTGCTTATAACTTTGATGTACTGCGGTTAATTTTACGTATAATATGTAGGCTCACGTTGTAAACAGCATATGCATGTAAAATAAGACTTTATAAGTAAACAAACGTTTATACCAAGTGCCCACGGACCCAATGCCTAAAGAGCTATTCTCTACTGGCAGTATTATATTTTGTGCAAGCTAATTTAGTTTTTTTATTTAACGCTAAGTTAGTAAGCATGACAGCTATTGCCTCATCGTATCCAAATACCAACTTATATGCTAACACAGCAATGCAGCAAACAATAAAATGTGAAAATAATACATTTGTTTCCGCAGTAGTAACAAATATATTATTCGTTTACTTGTTTATTATTTGACCATGTTTTTGGTACCCACTTCGGGATCTTTAGTATAAATCAAAGGACAATTATAAAAAGTATTAAGAATGCAGCAATTCCACGTCAGTCAGATAAAGGTTCAGTAGTGTCGTAGGAGCATACATATGCCTTTAAATCTGCCTCATGTTTGCGCCAGAACTACAAAGCGCACGTCACCAATTCAAAATAATATATTATGGAGAATAATAATCATACTTTTTATGGTTAAAATTAGTTCGTGGCAAATGATAATACCTCACAAATTTCGTATTTTAATTTATTTCGTGCTATTACCATGTTTTTTATGATGAGCCAATTTTTACACGAACGAGAATAATATAGTTTGCCGCAGGTAGCAATATTATTGTTATCACGTCATTTGGAATTGCTGTTTGGAACAATTGTTAATGCTATAATCTTCTGTTATTTTGCACCTACGTATACTTTTATACTAAAGAATAAAAAGAGTAAAGTCTAATTACGAGTTGTATTTATTCTGCGCTTGTAGAAACATTTATTATTCCTTATTTTTTCGTCCCATTAGTTAAACGTACTTATAACAGCAAATCTCGTAGTCGTAAAAAATACTTGAAAACCCTATTCTTGTAAATTTAGTCAGTGCGTATCCTGACCCACGTATCTCATCGGCACGTGACATCTACTGATCCATGGAATGAATTTTTTATATAAAACATTTACGACCGTCTAGATTCGTCACTGTGTATATATTACGGTCATTGCACAGTAAGGTTCTTCTAATGCCGCGTCCCTCTTAATTTTAGGAACACTACTAAATACCACGTGAATTATTATCCGTCGATACTTAAGAATACCCAGCCCTACATTTCCTTGCATTATAGATGAAAGTTTTCATCGCTCTCATGTTAAGCTGATATTACCATTTTAGATTTGGTAGGACATGATTTTTAACAGTTTTTAAGTGAACCAAGTGACATGCACGCTCATACCTAATACAGTAGTTTCGCTAAACGCAACTCGATTTCCAATACCTAAATTTGCACATATCGTACATGGATTTAGAAAACGATGATTGACGAGTATCGGCCAGTATTATACCATATTCAATATTTAGTTACTGGATTGACATAAACTATGTTCATTATTGCCAGTCTTTTCTCTTGTATATTATTATGTTAGTGTATAGCCTAATCATTCTTATCGGCTAAACACTGCCTAGATAAGGAGCAAACATACCGAAATTTGCAAAAATATTCCAATCAAAACGTAATATAATCAAATAAACAGATCGAGAAGGAATTTTTTATTTGGTTATCCTTGCACTATAGGTAATGCATTTCAACGTGCCAGCACTAAACCACAACCCCGAATCGCTTGAATTGAAACAATCGAGATGCACCTTAATCGATGATCTCAGTTATTGGTCCCATTTCTACATATCTAAACCTAATTGGAAATGTGTGTTCACTCCGAATGAGATCAAAACGTTATACTGTTAGCACCGGGTTTTTACTTGTTATGCTTTAACGAAATAAGGCCGGCCGTTTTGAAGCCCAGAAATAACAAGTAGTTGCCTGCCAATAGTAAAGGCAAATTGATGAGGAAGCCCGTAGGCAAGGCAAGGCTCTATATTCCGTACGAGTGCAGATGGGCTGATAAAGAATTTGATCGAGAAAAAATTGAGTTTCCTCTTTTCAGCTTTTTAATGTACTATAGTACTAGACTATTCTCCTATCATATACTGACATTTGGGAGAGTAAATTGCGTGGCCGATAGTTCCCGCATAAAACATATAGCATGTATCAATATTTACGCCCAATTTCACATAATGCGGAGCAAAGTCTCGACAATACGCACAAGATTGTTGCACGGCTTGCACCAGCTCTCATCGAGGTACCGCCCAAGCATCGTGCTTAAGTCGTTGGAGGTACTGAGCTGTTCGCTTGCCAAACAGCGCGAACCAGAGGAATCCAATAACAATGGAAACGAGCGACACGACGTAGTAGCCATCCAGTAGAGTTCTGCATTGTCCTCCTAAATTGGTACATTCCTGGAAATCAAGAACAAACGTCGTCTGCTATTTGCTTTGTCATTCTACTTGTACATTGTTGTACGCTGTACATGAATATCAATTGTGGCAATAACAGTAATATGACAAAAAAACGACCTCAACAAAAGAGCACCAACCTGTTGGCCTTCTTGCCCGGAGCAATTATGCCCACCAATAGTACAAGATTTGTACGTAGTGTAGTCAAGTGCCCAAAACGCTAGAGTGGTTGGCCAATTGCCACCTAGGTTAGAAAGAGTGTTGAGAAAAGTCATGTAGGTGCCACCCAGAGCAGGATCCGACACCCGAGCGAAGAACGCCATAAACGCTACGAAACAACTGTATACGAGGACCTAGGCGCGGAAAACATCGATTATGAAAGAACAGCCGTTGTGGTGTTAAGGATAATAAATTTCGAGCCAACGTAAAGCATAAAGTCGAAATAGTACCTTTATTTCAGTCATATACTTGCACTATCGGGTTGAAATATTTTTTAAAGGCTCGCATTCCAATAGTTTCAACGCTTTTCTATTTATCAAGAACTATTTATAGCTCATTAGTAGATATGGAATGATTTTTACATACAACATTTTTTGTTCCCTTTAATAACCCATCCTCATGCTTTTTAAAACATAGTCCAGCCTTACCTGATGGACCGCATACACCAGAACAACGACGCCATAATAGTACGCCGGGAAAGTATCTTCAAACGAAAAGGTCCACCATACTACAACTGAGAATACTAGACCCAAGACCAGGCGTGGTATATAGGCTTTGACAAAAACATCGAGCGGTCGGTCGCTCGTAATATACCGGGACAAGAATAATGGGAGTATCGTTTGTAGTGGTATAATAGGAACGGACAAAAGAGCCAATTTTTCTTTAGGCACCCCTGCCTCGATCAGCTTCAGATGCGTGACGCCGTCCGTAATGCCGAATCCTAGAACGAAGTTCTGACCGTTAGATCGATACTTGTTTTTATCTGAGAATTGATTCTATATAAAACCTATTTGAAGTGCATACCGATTTTTGCCGTTAACAGAAAAACCCCCGCTGTGAGAACAGACGGCATCATAAAAATTCGCGCGGTAATGCGGTACGTTTCAGCTACAGCCATCTCGGCTCCTTCAGATGCTCGTTCAGTTTTGAGAAGAGCCACCAACGTTGTTGTCATAAAGAATACTACGGCCCAGAAGCGTAAGAAACCCTCCATAGTCACGAGACCAGTCTCTTGCGGTTTGCTATAGATGTAGGTGTTCGCGAAGTCTTTGGACTCGAGTGTCATAAACACGACATAGCCCAAAAACATGCCCGCTGTCTGGCCGACAGAGTTACAGGTTGAGGCGTGTCCCACATTGCGCCTGTTCAGAGCCGACAACCACAATCAATACAAAATCAACAAGACACATTGCAACCGTATATTTCCTAAAGGTATTACAAGCTGATCCCATAATACATCGTAATAATCTCATCGTAGTGTAGGAACAGAAGGAATCTTAGTATCAGTATCGAACCAATAGAAGGGTATTCATAGAGAAGCGCGCTACACAGCTACGTAGTTGAAGCCTCGAAGTTTATAAAAAAAAAAACTTCAGAGGGTTTACCTTCGCTAGTCTTTATGATAAATAATAAGATGTGATGATAACTAACCTTGACAACATAGTCAGGGCCCATCCATCGACAGCGATATCTTGAGTAGCTCCAAGGAAACTTAAAGACGCGAAAACAATCGTCAATAGACCAATATCAGGTTCGTGTTTTTTTTCACCAAACCACACATTAAGGTGGCATGAAAGTACTGCCAAGAACAACCCAATTAGATACTGAGTAGGCACAAGCCAGGATTTGCGCCTGAAAAATGCACCAGAGCAGAAGTTCGTCACAAGTTATGTTAAAGATTTACCCGTCAAATTGGCACAAGCCAAAACTTGCCGAGACTGGAACTAGGGTTTTGTTAAGTAAAATGTATAAGAACACCACGAAATAATTAAATCGTCACATTTGAAGCCTAATCTACATAGTGAAATTTGACCTAATTATAAATAAACAAATCTCACACATATGTGGTTTACGTGATTCTGAAACAAAGGTAGATTGATACGACTCGGATCTAGTGTTGGCTCTCAGCAACAATTTTTTAGAACAATAAATTATGCTTATATTTGACGTATAATGCTGGAAGATATAAAGTTTTTTGTGCAACCCTAACCTGCCGTAGGATTTAAAATAAAGACTATCCACTATCGGAGCCCATAGAATCTTGATGCTGAATGGCCAGATCGCAAAGCTGAAAATAGCTTGCTGTGAGTAGGAGACGTTGTGATTCTGTAGAAACATTGTAAATGCATTTCCAATGCCGAGTGGGACACCTAAAACATCGAGTAGAATTCCCCGTTACGTCTTTGTGTGTATCCGAAACGCATAGCGCAGTGCACAGATCAGCAACGGCCCATTCTATAAAATAATTTACCTATAAACAAAGCAATACCTAAGCTAGATAAAGCGAAGATTGGTTACCTTTACCAAAACATTTCATAGTTATTTATTTGACTGGTATATTGAGCATAAATAGACTCATTAGACATGGTATAATGCTGTATTCAAGCTGATTACAGATTGGTCTGGATAGTAATTGTTATTTAGTACAATTTAGGTGAGGATAAAAAAGGAAAGTCATTTTTATCGTAATTGAACATGCAATTGTAAGTATAATACACGATGGCAGGGAGTTGAACGAGCTAATTTTTAATTTGTTCTCGTCTTTTTTTTAACCGCTATTTTTCTGCCATTCGCAAGAGAGTCAATGACCTTTGGTTTTGACTCAAGTTAAGTAACTGTGCTGAAATGCATGTAATGTGCTTGTTTAGGTGTACAGTATTTTGATCAGATAGAAAACAATTCGTAAATACTTAGTGTTTTGTCGCCAATAAGAATCCAGTAGTAGAGGTATGTGAAGCTGAGTCGACGCGTGCGATCGCTGGCAGACCATGGCTTCACATAACGATGACAATGATTATCAATTATTATAATTATCAGCAGTTGCTTTGTCTTCTATAGTGTATTTACTATATATTAACATTTCAGTTGAGGCTTTTTCCCGTGCGCTGCGCTTTAACTGAAGGACAACTTTAGTTAACGACCCTTTAGTGCTGCCTAAATGTTCAAATAAATGTTGGCTCAACAAACAGATAGGAAACCGGTAATCGCATCTTCTAGAAAGCATGTGATCTTTGGTAAATACTAAATATAATATCATGACTTTATTTTTATTTGCATACACAGAATAGTATAGTTGTTAGCAAAAAAGGTTGCAGTTGTATTAAGATTTCATTGAATTTTTGATTGAAGTGTCTAACGTCACAGGAGAAAGAGATAAGTCGACAGCGGAGGGGAGTGCTTCAATAGTGTATATATATATATGCTAAAAGTATATATCGCATTTTTATAATTGCCATGCATTATGTGCTGCCTTTTTACTTCGACCACGCAGTTCCAAGCTCTCTCAGACAACGTATTCACTTTACAGTCTTACATCGAAAGGACATTATCATCAGCAAAAGCAACTGGTGTAGATCTATTTATTTGACTGGTTACTAGGTCATTTGTATAAGATATAGAACATCAGTCTAATAAAATTCACTCTAATAATGATGTTTTGGGGCTTTGATGTACAACTTAGATTGCTCAACCATTTTTCTTTTTTTTTTTCATTAGATTGTCGCATCTTTTTCTCTTCCGTTGACAGCCAAAGTGGCATATTTTGGTCGGTATTATTCCATATCATAAAGCTTGCCACTTTTTCTGCTTTAATAGAACGAATACTTAAGGTAGGTCTTACCCTGCATTGCCTCAACGGCTTGTACTTCCGCTGGATTTGCCTAAACTGTAGGACTTGTGGGATCTTTGGTTTAGCAAGTTAATTTTAGAAATGTAAGGTGTGAGGCTATTACTCAGTTTACCAATTATCTCAATATATAAACGTGTAACGGTTACACGCACCAAAAATGACGAACATATCAAACCTTGCAGGACGTATAGAAAGAGCAACAATAAGATGTCTTGCCACTCCTTCTGCCAATCTCCGGTTACAGTTTCCTCATGCTTTTCGAATTCGACGTTTCCTCTCAGCTGATTTTCTTCATCGGCGTTGCTTCTCTTATTAGCAGTCTTAATAGATGATGATGTCCGCTTGTGAGCATCCATCTTCCTGCAAGCAGGGGAACAAGTGCAGTAGCAGATAACTGTAGAGAACTATGTAGAGAACGGTTTTCATTACGTGTTCGAAATAGTCCTACTTCACTCAGCCTTTAAGGATCACACGTGAAATGAATGACATTCGGCGGATGTTTAATAGGCACTGCGATTGTGTAGCGCCAGCTAAACTATTGACTGCGCTCCTGAAACGTCACCAAGTAATTTTTGATATCATGTATTTTTTTCATATGAAAACTAGTCACACATAACATGTCAGATCAAGATGAACTCTGTTTCAGAAACATCAAGGCTTAAGAGTATCTTTTTTTTTCTTTTTAGAATAAATATTTCTATGTCGACCCTTTTCTCGGGACGTCACCAAAGCTTAAAAATGTTTTTCCGTTTTACATAGTAGACAGTTGCTCATATTCCATTAAATGAAAATATAATACTTCATAGTGATCTGATTTGTTTCAGTTGATGTAGTGAACCTATTCTTGATATATTGTTAAGGTTTAAGGATTTTTTTCTATATTTGCTGAGTTTTCCTTTGATAATAAATATTTACGTTTATTTTTTTTGACATTTAAGCTTTTTGTAAAAAGGAATTAAGATTTTTTTGCTAAATTTCTCCAATTTTGCTGCTTTAACTTTTCAAATAATATTTATCGGCAATGCGATTAAGGAACCATTCGAAAGATGTTCAAAATGCATCTTTACGCCATTATTACCAAAGTAACCTAATTCAATCAGGTGGATTTTTCGCATTTTCATTCAAAAATAGTCATTTTAAGTGAATATATGATTTGCATCTTTATTCAGCTGGCGTCAACTATTCAGCATGCTAAGTTTACACTCTTCGAACAGCATCTTCAATCTGAAAACTGGCTTATTGAAAGCTTTCCACTGCCATTAAGAAATACAACCTAGATTGTAAAATATTCGGCCACCATTTTGTCAGGAGAAAACATTTTCTTACGAACCTTACCCATACAGTTGTTTTATTGACAACTTCCTTATGTATACATATGTGCATAATTTCTATATAAAATGTCTAAAAGTCGCAGAAAATTGAATATTGTATCCCATTATCGGAGAGACAGATACCACCAGCTGTAATAAGGACAAAAAAGGACAAGATTAGCATTACGTTAGTCTATAAGAGGAAGGAACTACCCTTTTGGAAAAATATTCGCTCACCCAACGGCGATGATTATTACACTAATTATGAACTATCTAAATAAAAATTACGATTTTATTATTAAATTGGATCAATAAAAATTACGCTCCAACGCTCATACTGTGAGATTTCAAATATAAACAAGCTTCCGATATAAACGTTTCTACAAATTTCTAACGGTTGTTGAAACTGCCAAAAACAATACAATTTATTAATCAAGTTAGTATTACACTATATAAGAAGGGCAAACTTTTCTTTAAAGGAAAAGAATTTGTGAAATCGGCTCGATCTTTTGTGCAGATCTTCCCTTGAGACACCTTTTGCTTATTAGAAGGTCAGCGTAATTGGTACTTTCTACGCGAGGATAGACCTGTTTTCTAATAATTAGTAGTAAAGCAAACTATAATAACCTGGCGGGCTAGTTTTTAAAAGGAAAAAACGTTTTTTACAGTACAGAACACCACAAGGATATATCAAAAAATCGCCTAAATGCAGATCAGACTGTGAGGACGACTGCATGGAAGTAGTCTCATCCCACTGAATCACCAAGTTTAGGAGCACCCCTGTTAACTCACTTTTCATAACACATCCACACAGGGTTGGAGCTACTGAACCGCTATTTCAGCTTTGTTTTGCTATTAAATGCATTTAATTTTACACGTGCAAGAGGGGGGGAGAAATATGAGGAAAAATACACTGTCCTTCAAGGCAAAATTGTGTGTCTGATCAGCTGTATCTTCATCACAGACCTTCTCACTATGGCCAAAAGAATCAGCTCAATCTGTCCCTCTAAGTTTGAGTCGGAAAAACCTGTTTCTCATGATCTAGTAATATAAAGCTAGATAAGGAGCAAAGTTCAATTGCATTAAAAAAAATAATATTGATGGTTTGAGGTATTTGTGTCATACCATAAATAGCACTTCCTTAACACCCAATTGCATGCACCAAGTAACTTATCCATTTTCTAAAGATATTAAATAACGCGGGTCGCACATAAGCTGCAAAAACCAATCGAATCAAAATCGGCTTTTAGGAGCTATTATACGCTGTAAACACAAGTCAAATAACCACGAGTGTTCGAGGTTTGTTCAAGATTTTAGCGGGCTCCGATGATCGTGAAACATGGGTAGAGAATGGATAAGATATACATCTGAAACAGACAAATATTTCCGTGCACTTCAAATTCGTAGGTAAGACAACATCATTTAACTCAGTATTAAAGTGTATAATACGTCGGTTTACAATAGGTAAGGAACTCATGTGAAATCCGCACATAAGGACTCTAGGAAGTACCTCACAGATGTCCTATATCCATCTGGTTATTGGGGTGAAACCCTTAAAACGGATTTTAGATCCATACTTTGAATAACAAAAGTAGCAAATTCAATACTATGGTTAAAATATTTTGCCCACTTTTAAGTTTTGTTAGATTTAATTCCTAGGCTCTTCTCTGACCAGGTGAATTATTGACTTTTGATTTAGGCGTACGTGAATTTAGGAGTTACTGAAATGTTATATATTTCTAGCTTTTCAGCATTTTGAATTTTCATGGAGATTACATAAACTGATTTTAAAAATCCTATACCTTTTATACAAATAAAACATGCTTTTACAATTTTGAGATATGCTCAAATCATTTTCGATAAGCAGAACATGAGAAAATGAAAGTGAACTGTAGTAACGTTCTTAATTTCCATATGGTAATAAGCGCCACTGTTTGTCACACAAGTTAGAACAGAGATTTGATTCTCTAGCAGCTGAACTAGTCCAATACCTTGTTCAACGCTTTCCGTGCCAGTTTCTCCCAGATCACTTTTATCGATAAGTTCCAGACAGCCACAAAGGGACCACTGCATCCCCCCCCCCCCGCCGGAGAACACTTCAAAAACTGGCGCTTTTTGCGATTGTCATATCGTTCACACAGACACGAACTTTATAATTCGAATTGAAATACAGTGGAAAGAGAATGGAAATAAAGCTGGAAATAGCTAAACAGAAGCCGGCCCGCTTAGAGGCTATCTTGTTTGTGCAAAGGGCTTCTGTGGATTAGCATCTCATTTTATTGTACGTAATACCTTGATGTCGTCTGCTAATAACTCGTACTCGATGGAACTTACTGAGCATAGCAGACGTCTTGTCGACCTCCATGTTTTTCCTATATTTTAATGAAAGAAATTTACCAGTTTGTACAATTTACTCGTAATCTTACTAGTCTCTCCTCTAGGAGTGTGTGTGACACTGGTTAGAGCAGAAACACGTGTTTAAAGTTTTGGACTTCAGACAATTTTTGCAAGGAGCAATATGTAAGCATATATTTCACTCACATTTCCTTTTAGTAATGCACATTCATAACTGTGAGATCATTGTAAAGTATTGCGCCCAAGAAATCTATTGTTTACGATTTAGTAATGCAAGCAAATTAAACAACTGAAGACAAATTCAAAACCAATATAGCGCATATGTGCAGTGTAATGCTGGTAACGTTGATAAATAACCTATAGGTCGAGTGGCTTGGGTAGAGTTAGTGTTTTCACATTGAACAGATTTAATGTACAAATGTAAGGGCTGCATGGGCAGGTTCAACATGATGTCAATTATGAGATGTAGCTCAAGGATATAGGGTGCTGCGGTTGCTGAAAAACGAATTAAAATAATATGAAAGAATAATAGCTCATATTTTTTTCATGAATGGATCGAACAAAATGCTGACAAAATAACTAATCCTATCAAAAAAGTGTTTGGTATAACAAGTCGAATAGAGCAAATTATACCTTAAGATAAATTTGCCTAACAAGTTCGTTAAACGATTGTCTGGTCTTTAGTGTGGTCCCAAGACTTCATTAAAACAGTATGCGGTTGCTTTCTAACAGTTGACAACTATTGATTGGCCGTTATAAAAATTCAATAAAAACTGCTGCCGTAAACCCGATCTATTAACGTTTATGAGCATAATGGTAAAGTAGAAAAGATTACTGATATAATCGATGTTTTAATATTGCCTTACACACCACATGGGAGCATTTGTAATAAGTCGGTCACGTTGAAATGTGTATAATAAGTGTTATATCTATCACTGATTACAGCCGGGATTGAACAGTAAACTTTTAGAATATTTGCGTTGTCGATACGATACGTTACCGTGGTGAAAAGAATTATTGCCGGATTTTAACAGTTGCTGTTTCAATTGCTCTTACTATTGTGCTCACCATAAAGTCTCATGTATTTGTATCAAGTAAATATAGAATCTTATACTCTTTTCATAGAGTCGAGTTCTCTTAGCGGGAATATTTCTGAAACCAAGTTGCGCCGCGTTGTTAGATAGGAGGGATATAATATTTCAAATATTGGATCGATCTTGGATGTGAAGCCCGTCCTTTCTATAATGCTGTGTCATTTCTTAATCTTCCATTTTTTTTTAATAGGTTGGAAGGTGACTTTTCGGAGAAGAAACTCACGGTGCAAGTAACGTCATCTGAGAAAGTTTCGAGAAGAGTCTTAAGTGAATCCTTTGGAATTGACCTTTGCAAACATCCAGAATGTCAGGAAGTAAAAAACTCCCGTTTCGACGTAACAAGGTTCACCACGTGAAATACATACCCGATTTCCGAAAAATAGTTAAAATAAGATACTAACACTACTATATTCGTTTTACTGATTCTGTGCCAAAACTTAGAAAACCATATCTATGTCATAATAAAGTTAAAAGGAGATAACACTATTCGATTAATGTGTTTTATCCAATCCGACTTAGAAGTACAAACAAGATACACCAGAAACGTAAGTTATACTTATTCTATATAGAGCATTTAAATATGTTTAATGAGGGCTATTCACTCAAAAGGGCGATTGTTAATTTATTTAAGACTAAACACAGTAATGATAGAGCAAGCACCTCAAAATAAAGCGAGGCATACGCTTGTTTATATATATACATATATATGGGATTCAAAAGAGGACAGGGAAAAAAAGATAAAAATTCAAAATCGGTTAAATTGAAATCAGGATATATATTAATATTGTTATGCGAAAAAAAAAGAGAGTTTCTATTAGTATAGTGCTATCCGACCCAGCTCTGTGTCCCTAAAAATCACACCCATAGCTATTAATTTTCCTGTTCTGTAACTCAATTACCATAGAACAGTAATCCAATTCGACTGATTACAGGTGGTTATATACGTGTACTTTCGATTGCGAACAGAATATCGAAACGTTTTTGTACGCGGTGGACCGCTTCTGCAAGCACTTCAAACCAAATGGCTATGTGAGCGGAGAAACCTTACTGGACGAGATTCAAGATATCGTCGAGTTAGACCATAAATATCTGGAGGTTGATCATTTTGCTCTCGGCCATTGGAGTGATTTGGACATTTTCATAGAGCGCTTCACAAGTGTGCCAACAAAGGACTGGCAGGCTAGGTTACGGAGAATTCAAGCCAGCTTTTATCACGACCGTGGCAACCTGGAAATCTACTTCAGAGACGATATCAGAGGGTCTACTAGTAAATTTCCACCTGTGTATAAACTTTTAGTGCGCTACGCTGACATTAAAAAAATCGTCACCTGTCGCAAATTGAGACACAAAGACACATTTTATGATTGCAATAACAAACGGGAACCCATGGAATTGTACCTACACGTATCGAGCGTATTGGCGTTTAGGTGGAATTCAGTAGGAGAAGATGCATACGAGAATTTTTTCGAAGGGCTGTGGACTCGGCAGGTCAGCTTCGGAACGCTAGGCACATCTACTCGATGCAACCACGTTGGGGAAAACAGAGTATTTAAAATCAAACTTCAGCATAAAGGGACGCAGGAAGCAGAAGCTATTTATTCGCTATTTCGTGCTTCCGGTGCTCCAATGGTGTTTGCAAACGTCAAGTGTGTCGAAATTCGAAAAGAAAATATTCAGCCACTTCCTAAAGAGAAGCTCTCAGACGAGCTACAATATGCAATCCAGTGCATTCAGAGCATAGCACCAGAACTATCTATTCAAATTCACTTAAAGAACATCCGAAAAGATATTCAAGGTACGTTTGAGAGTTTTGCCAAAAAAAATAAGGCTGCATTTTTCGATTCACTTTACGAAATCTACTACGAAGCGAAAAAGGGCTTTATTATAGATCTCAAGACGGCTATTGAGGATACGTTTAGACGAAACTGCCAGGCCAATCAGAGCGGCCAACATAGTGGAATAACACAAAACTTATTACCCATGGAACTATGTTTAGTTAAAAAGGCTACAGTTTGTCCGAGCAAAATCATTTTTGAACCTCCGACGATTGTCCGGGCAAGCCCTTTACTACGTCAGTGTGACCTTAGTCGCGTATTGTTGGTTGATCTTCGTGATGATAACTTCACTAAAATCCAAACAACAGGAAGGTATGAGACAGAGGAACTCATTGAAAACTCACTCAAGGTAAAAATTCAGAAGGGTCTAAAAATTGGAAAAAAGAAGTATACTTTTCTTGGCGCTTCAAGAGAGCAATTCAGCGAACATTGTTTTTGGATGTACGAGAGCGACAAAAACGACAATCTTAAAGAATTGTATAAGCGACTCGGTATTTGCGGTACTCTTACCGAACGGATGAAATCAGTGAATGCACTACTTACTGACTTTATTTGCGAGGTAAATATAGATCAGATTTTGGTTAAGGAAGATGCTTCCACGGCAGAGCCGGACTTCAAACGCGGCTATGGACGCATTTCGTCGAAATCTCTCGACTATATTTGCAGAGTTGGAAAGTTGCAAAAAACAGCAGCTTTAAAGGTTGTTCATGGGAGATATACTGGAATTATTGTTCTCGATCCAGAGCTAGAAGGTCTCCAAATTATTTACCGTACGTCACAACGCATTCTAAATTGCGACAGCAATATTATCTACATTGTATCTACTGCCAACTGTGAGCCAGCACTATTTGACAAGGTACTTTTGTCGACCCTGAGCAGTAAACAAGATGGACATTGCCCTGAAATCAGCATCGGTAAATTTGAAGCGTTGGTGTCGAATACATTTGCTGAGTCTGCCGCTTCATTTCTCAGTGAGCCGCCTGAATTGGCCTCTGAAATCGACAAATTGTTATCTCGCACAGGAGCCAAAATGGCGGAGTTATTTCACTATGACGTACGGAACGACGTGTTGTTTCGACAAACCCTCAAATGCAATCAGTTAAAGCGGATTCGCAATTTGAAGGAGCTGAAATTAAATATTCCAGGAACGTTCCGATTGATGCCGGTCGTAGATGAATACGGAGTTCTCGAGGAAGGACAAATTTACGTTCGAATAGGGAATATCGGTAACGAAACAAAGTCTCTGTCAGGTTGCAAACTTATGGTGGCTCGCAAAGATGCTATGCACCCATCTGAGATTCGTGTATTTAAAGCCGTCGAAACTAACCCAGAGACCGACAAACTGCAGCACCTGACTGATTGTGTGGTATTTTCAGCAAAGGGAAGCACGCCCCCGTTGAAACATTTCTGTTCTAATAATGATTTTCCAGGTGAATCTGACGTCATTCTTATTGCAAACGAAGATTTCCTATTTAAACAAAACACTAATGAACTCAAGACTACCCTTGAAGTTAATACACTTCCTTGTGAAGACAAAAGTCTCCTAAGCCATTATTTTGATTGCCTCAAGTTCGTGGTAGCAAATAACATAGCCGAGGTTTTTTGTGCCCTCTCGGACCGTCTTCCAACTGGCGCGAACTCTAACGCATGCGCAAAAGTACGCGCGATTCGAGATCAGTTTGAAAAGTTCTTTTGGGGTACTGGTGGTGAACCGGAGCCGCTTATAGAGTTGACTACATACCCCGATTTTCTTCAAAGAATGTCGGACAAGGGAAGTTATTGCTCCGACAAAGCCTTAGGGGCATGCTGTAGACAACTGCGTCTGATAGATATTCAAGGTTTAACGAGTAAAGGTTTTTGTAAGCTGGAAATAGATAATCTCAGAACAGGACAAAATGCGCTACTCAGTGAGCT
Source organism: Varroa destructor (assembly GCF_002443255.2). Lineage (NCBI taxonomy): Eukaryota > Metazoa > Arthropoda > Arachnida > Mesostigmata > Varroidae > Varroa > Varroa destructor. Next base: position 42,036,417 of record NW_019211456.1, read on the forward strand.
CGAGTCGAATGAAGAGTTCCACAAGGAAGCTGCCAAAACCATGGCTATGTATACGAAACGCCTCAGAGCCCTCGAAGCCATGTACGGGCTTACCACAGAAGAAGTTCGTACAGGTATGTTCAATGCAATTTGTTTCTAGCTTGTTTGTTCTTAGGTGAAAAACTATCACCTAATACAGTGGCGAAAATAGGCGACAATGGTTCCTAAATCAATTATTCCGCCTTTTTGCCGCAGCAAACTTTTTTTGACGGTTGTTTACTTAATACTTAATGGCGTAGGCTACAGTATTTGGCAGATATTCTTTTATTCAGAGGACATTATTAATTAGTAGAGTTAATCAATACTGTCGAAAATATTATATACACTCTGTGTTCAACATGTGATTCAATTGATTGTCGGATATTATTTTTTAGATTTATTGAATTAGTTAGATTTTGCACATGGTAATTACTTGAAATTGCTATTGCTAGTGAGTACCAAGATTTATTTGCGTTGTTTAATATCCATTACCCTTGCTCACAAAAAAGTTATATGTTTCTAATGAAGTGAAATTAACATATCTATTGGATTGTGGAGAAATATTTACGCTTTTTATAACCAGATGGCTTTAATTAAATAGTTCAGGAAATATGAGCCGCATCGTCGTTGGTACTGCCTGAAAGCTGAGACAACACAATAGTAGAGGTATTAAAATCGTTCGAATAATTTCATTCAGACTTCAGATAGAAAGTCTTGAAGATGAGTAAAATTTCTGCAGAAACATGCTCTACTTTACAATTTTATTACGAAAGACACAAAAATGCTGCGCAGGCCTATAAAAACATTTGTGCTGTTATTGTCAGAATGCGTTATCAGAAGAAACGGGAAATTTCGATGTAAAAGGTGCTCCTCAGAGTCTTAAAGCATTTGATGATAGACGTATTGCGAAAATTAAACTATACCGACGTAGATGGCCGTCACGTTTTCAATCACTCAAGTAAAACTGGCGACAAAAAGTTCGCTGTCTAAATACCACACAAATGAATCCAAAATGACTCAATTGATCCATTTTCGAAAATCTGCAGAAATACAACGAAATCAAGCCACTTCTCAAGGGGTTGATCATTAGTGAGAACACGGTAAACAGATACGCAGCAATGTGGGAAAACAAGTGACAAAAATCTGTGGCAAAAATTGACGCCAAAAAAAGCGGTGTTATGGGTTTAATGGGATTGGAACGAGATTGTGCATTGTGAATTACTGGTGCCGCCCGGCAAAATGACTGATTCGGAGTTTTACTGTCGAACTATAGAAATTCTACACTGGTGAAAATAAGGTGTTATAAAAAAAAATAGCAAAGATCATTAATTCGTGTGGCATATAGTTTTTTTTTATTAATACTGTTTTAAAATTTAAAAAGGATTTGCTTCAATTTTAGTTTAAAAAAATGTCGATATTTTATCGAACATCCAAGTTATAAGTCGTAACTTACTTGAATATTTTACTTTTTCTTACCTTTTGTTTCTGAGACTGTATATAAAAACAAAAACTGGCGTTTCAGCATATTTTTCCATATTCTAGAATTATCATTCTATTTACGTCTATACAGCCAGCAGTTCATAGTACGTGCACATTTATTTTTTTAGTGATACATTTGTTTTTTTCTATCTTAGGGTACCACACTTAGAGCATAAAAATTAGCAGTTGATTTTTTTTGATTGGCCAACACTGACCCAACATGACTCATATTACGTGACGTAAGCCATTTCCAAGTCATTTTCGACCCTCCAACATATCGTAAAAAAATATTTTTTTTTTATAAAAAAAAAAACAAAAAAAATTCCTCATTCTTGAGAAAGCTAAAAAGCAAACAAGTTTCTTAGTTTCAGAGAGCATCTGACTCTTATGGCATATGAAGTAAACCTGTGGTTTTCGTGACAAGACATCCATAACAAGATAGCTCTACTCATCCTTTTTTCCCCAAAGATTTTATAGAAACAAAAAAAATTGCCAAAATGCACTTATAATCAGTTAGTTTTCCAAGTCTTAATTATCTGTCACTTGTTGTAGATTCTTCGTTTGCTGTAGTGAAGTCCGCTTCTACTTTTCTGCAGTCGTAGGTTGCTGCTGAAATGCCCATTTTCAGTGTTATGGAGTGTCGATTTAGGGTAACTCAAGAAGTTTCAAATCTCGATAGGTACCCATCGAATGCGAAGCAATAGCTCATTTTTGCTCAGATTCCTAAGGCTCGAGAAGTAAGTACCTTCAAGAACACCGCTAACAGACGACTAAAAAATGCAAGGACAGCACATTTGCATTGGATCCGGCATAACTTTCTCCGGAGGGAATGATATCTACACGATTGAGACATGCGTAATTAGTAGAAAGCCAAAGCTCTCTATACTCTTTTGAACCAATAGTGTATTAGTAACTGTGTTCTATACGTAGACTCGGTCTAGCAAATTTTCAACCACTCTGTTAGGACAGTCGATTTTAAGCCCACTACCGTTTTTTGCCTTTAACTTATATTATATGTTTTTTTGTTTAATCAGGGATAATATTTACACTTCCTGAGTCAAGGTGCCCGCCCAGCCGAGTTGCACGACTCGAGTCAACGATGCGCTGTTATATGCGGCACCTGTCGTCAATCATAGAGGAGCGATTCAGTCGCTCGAAAATGCGCTTGACGAAAATGGAATGTGCGGCCAAGATGTCTGCCTATTTTGCGCAGGCCATCGAGAAGCTGGATGATGGGGGCTACGGGTTGCCGTGGCTGTTGCCAAACCAGATGCTAATGTTGCTTGCTAGCGTAAACTTAACACCTGTTGGTTTCGTTATCTATTTTAATTTAATTTCAGTTAATAGTGTGATTATAATAATAAAAATAATAATGCCAGGAGGCTTCTCCAGTTCTTCGAAATTTTGGGTCCTTTATAGACGAACAATGCTCTCTTACAACTTGCAACGTAGCTACTCATTTTCGTTAAAATCTTAATTTATGACGAGAGCAGTCCTTTGCTTGTAGCCCTAAGAGATTTCCTGCTGGCAAATATGTTGATAGTTAATATCTAGAAATGTTTTATTGTTTTACAAATTACAAAAGGAGAAAATAGTTCCCGTTATACAGGCGTATCATTACGGTTTATATTAACATTTTATAATTCAATCTAAACAAATTTAACAAATTAAGAAACCCAACAACAAATAAAATAATAAAAACAAAACGCTAATCCCTTTTCACACTACATTAGGCATCGATATATACCGACGACTTCGTTCAAAAATACTTTTTGAAGAACAGAAAGGATACAGATAGCTTATTCGATTTACAACTACGAATAGAAGAGCAAGTTATGTTACTAATAGGAAGGTAAGTTTTCTAGTTGTCTCATTTAAAATTAAATATTGTTCAATTGCCATTCGTGAAATTTCATTTTTAACTTGTTTTCTCAGCTTTTTGCATAGACAAGAAACGTTAGTATCAAAGAAGAATTAATTTTTTTATTGTCTTTGAGGTCTAAACTCACTAAAGTCGAACGTTTTTAATCAGAACAAAATTGTTACGGGCTGAAGACTAAACGAAGCTTCCCAACTGCGTAGAACAGTTGTCTATCAGCCAACAGTGAAGGGATGCAGCTAGCAAAAATGGTGAAAGTTCATGTTATAGCCTAATAAAAATTCTGGGGTCGTTATTTCAAATTGAAATAAAAATAGTTTATATAAAAAAAATTGACACATACATTCCCGCATTGAAGTTTTTAAGTTGTTTCGAAAGTACTCTCTGTCTTGTTTTAGATGAGATGCATTGCTTTGAGGTCTTCAGATAAACAATTAAAGGTTCCTTCTGAATACACGCGAAAATCGAAATTTTAACATTTATAAATTCATGTGCTGTGTCTAATAAACGTAGGTGGGTCAAGAAACACTTGAATCTGATAGTCTTGAAACGTGACGATAAAGACTTAGTTGAAGATTTGCTGACAGAGTTAGTGCATAAGGCATTTATGCAAGCTTGGGATCATCTTTGGCTTGCGAAAAAAACGGATTCGCATGAACGTCAGCTTGAAAGCTTGAACCAATTTCTAAACAATCCGCATGTTTCTACGCAGCTGCTATCATGTATTCTCAGGTAGGTTCTTGACTTCCAAGGTTCAAGCTCATTAATATGATGAACCAGACATTAAAATATCAGCACTCGAAGAGTATTATACATTAGTACAAATATGTACAAATTGGCTCAACTGCCATTACTTAGGCGATTTTGTAGTAGGTTTAAAAATCACTCGCTAAGTTTTTTCTTACTAAGAGATATGCCAACATCGCTAACCAGTTTCTCTTACTATTTTCTATTTAAAACATAAAGTAGCTGAGTGATTAATCTCATTTTGAGGTGCTCATCTGCTAGACCTCTTGATAAAAACTTCAGTTAACTTTGCAGTAAAGAAAAAAAATTGAAAAAGTTTAAGAAAGACTAAATAATATCTGCTGAGGCATGAGAACTCACTCGCGTTTCCATAAAAAGAACTGATTAATATGCTACGCCACAACCCTTGCAGCTTTACTATAAGGCAGCAATACGTCTGATTTAATTGTTGGTGCATATATGCTAACTTTTATAGGGAAGTAATACTGGACGGAGAGAATACCCAATCAGGGTTCCACTCCAATGATTTGAATAGACATCGTTTCATAGAGATGTCTTTGAAGTCACTGTTGTGTAACGTTCTGGTGAAGGCAGCTATTCAAGGCTCGTTTAAACCGCTCATCGAGAGAAGATCAGTCCTTCATAGCAAGGTATTTTGTTGTGTTCCAGAAGCAAAACTTGGTTCAGATATGGCATAACGATTAGAGTAGGAAGTTCTGAACAATCGAGCTAAGTTTACACGTCATCTAGGTAAACACGTCAGTTTCACTACAGTTTGGCTAGAACTACGAAAAGTCTCTTACATTCAACAAAAAGTTAGTCTTCTTCTTCCTGGATTCATTTAAAGACAATCTGTGTTAGGCAAAATGTTTTTTCCATGTGCCCAAAAAGGTATATTCTTTTCATGTCTGTATTTTACGAAGGTTTGGAATAGGACTACGCAACAATTAACAATTCTTCTCGATGAATGGAAATGTGGACACTAGGACAAAAATTCCAGTTTTTACGCATAATTATTTGCAAGTTGTTGTTACTAACAAGTCACACAAAATTGAAAAAATGTTTTTAGTTGTTTTCACGTTTTGTATCGGAAGGTAAAAATATGAGATCATATTATTAATAACCAAGGGTTCTGTCAATGTTATGCTAAACAATCGTAAGCACAGTGTATTTATTAATTTCGTATTATCAGGTCGATTGGTTTGTTTTTTTCTCGCGCACAGATCGTGAGCGGCGTTTTCCTTTTACCACTAAGTAATTCAGAGCTGGACGAAAAGTACGTCAGGTATACCCAAGGAAACCTAGAAGAGTTCACGGAAATCCTGCAGGAATACAGCGCGTGCAACCAGGTAACCTTCCTAACGATAATCGGTTTTATGCACTTCATCAAAAAAAACATTTGGGTATATCTAAGTCTCACGACGTGCGCTTATCACCAATTCTATGCTACCTATTCTATCGCTATGAAAACTTAGCTTGCAGGAGTCCTCTTATATTGCATCGAAGGTTAATCCTCTCGTTATGGCTCATGACCAGAAGTGCCTTGGGCGCTATTTGTTTCCGTTGCATGTGTCAGCCTTTACAAATCGATTTTTACCAAGCAACCTTCCCTGCACATATACTCGTATTGAGCAATATTGGTGATATCGGAAGAGATCAATTAGATTCACTGTATTAACGTTGAGCTTTTGTTTGGCATTTTACCAGGTACAAGTTAAAGTACTTCCGCCGGGCGAACGGGATGATAATGCCTTTGAAGAGGTGTTTTATGAAGGGGAGTGGTTCACGGTAGAAAACCTAAAGACAATCATGTTATCCCTTGATTTCCGCAGAATCATATGTACCTTGTTTGAAGACAAGTATAAGATTCACCATCGAGAGCAAGTACCAGGACCACTGCGTGAAAGCTTTTACGACGATGAGCTGTATTAGTGCCGCTAATGCTTCATTTACATATGTGGGTATACATATATTTAAGCAGAGTTTTATTCGAAAACATAATTTAACATTCTATTTGCAAGCATTCGCGATTTTTATCACTGCAGGATGCAAAAAACAACACACGTCACATAGCGTCAGTTAGGTCAGATTCTTTTATTATTGGCAGTCAAGTTTTAGGTTGACCAGTGGCATCTCTGAAGCGGCTGGCAGGGATATTTGAGCGACCCATTTTATTCCTGCACGAAAAACAAGCCCACATTACCTCCCTGAACAGATTACAACTTATTTTATAATAATAAGGTTGGTATTTATTATAAAAACCGAAAGCTAAGCAATATTTATCATGACATCTGCTTAAATTAAATCAGTTTTCACGTTGCAAACATATCGTGAGTTGCGTTTTATGGTTATTATTATAGGTGACAATTATGTATGAGAAAGTTTTGGGCATCTCTATGGAAGTACTGTATGAAATTTTCAGTAGAAAACAATTTAACAAAACTGTATTTTTTTAGCGAGTTCAAGGAATAGTTCCGAAAGTTCGAAAACATTTATACATCAGTTTTGGTAAGCAAGCATATGAATCAAATTCGCAGATTTGGCCAGTAAGGGAAAATTTAATGGTGACTTAGATGTTCTTTTGTTATTAATATGTTATAAGCTACCGTCGGCATGTAATTGATTTTTGAAACTACATAGTGTGTTGCGACTGTGACCTATTATAAGAAGCTTTGCTGGGAATGAATTTTTTTCCATAGCCCTACTTAGGCCATATAAGCAAGTCCTTTCCGTTTTCACTTTACTTCCTCCAACCTGTAGAGGCTTAAGTTCAAATTTATGATGAACGGTTTATGCAGCACCATAACATGTCAATTAACAGTTATCGAACTAACAATGATTCGATTGGTGACCTATCCGACAGTGTTCTTGACAGCTTATATACATACGAAGTCAGTTATATCTTTTTAAAATGTGTATGAGGCCGAGGTTCTTTGAAGCAAATCTCACCATTAAAAGCGCCCCAGGCGACGTTTCAACTTTAAGCCGTATAATTTTTTGGACTCGAACAGACTTAGCCAACAGCCATTTGTTCACAAAAGGACTGCAGCAACAAACGTTTGTTTCTTATATGGCAGGTAACCTCCTCCGCTAAGCAGAAGCGAGACCACTTTCAAACAGGTGTTCTATGAAGAGGACTCGGTGGGCTTTATTTTATTACAATTTTTATCTGTTCCTTTGGAACGAGAATAAAAGAAAAGTTTTAAATAGCTAATTCTTCAATGTAGTTTGCGGTCTTGGTACGAACATGCATGCGGCCGTGGCGACCAAGTAAGCAGTTAGTAGCGGTATTGTAAAAATAGAATGTGGCCAGTGGGCTCGCTTATTTATGCTGATAATGTGCGATTTCCACAGGATCAATCAGAAGTAAATTGGTGCCCAGCTGGATGATGATGAACACTGATCAATGTAGTATCGTGTGTAGGAGCATGCGTACCACATTTACCGTCGCTAATCACCGATTTTTCTGGTTGTGGCAAACGACATTTGCATATAATGTGTTTGAATATGCATTATTATCAATTGTTGAACACTGTATCGCAAGTAATGTATAACATCCTAAGACACTAACGGAAGAGAGCATTGCAGATTTAACAACTTTATTATATAAACTAGATTTTTGCTAATATATTATCAAAGTGTATATCGGGAAACTTGAGGAAGACACATATTATAAAATGAAGCCTTGTCCCAAAATGTCGACGGTTTCCAGCTACACCATCCCTGAAAAATTCTGTTGTTAGAGGTTTTCTAATACAATCTGTGATGTCGAGTAATGACAAAGTCACGTCTAACTGGACTGCGTCTTTATAATATGTATTCCGAAATAAAATTCCGCTTGAATGATAGTTAACCGATTATTTTTAAACAGGAATATATACAGCTATAAGAAAACTTCATTTGCTTAGCTTCTAGCGTTTTGGATAGTTGAGACATGAATAAACTATTCGAGGTCTTTTTTTTGTTATCTAAGGATACTAAGGAGTAGAAAATATGTACCATCAGTGTTCTGTATCGCTTTTACGATTGTAGATCAATGAAATTGACAGACTGAATTGTCAAGCTGTATCAGAAATCTCCTTTGGTTACTAAAAATTGCATACGACTAGATGGACTAATTAGCTTGAGTAGAAGACTATTTTCATCTTTTTGAAGACATTTAGAAAATTAAAATGGTTTGTATAACGATATCGATACTTTGCTTAGAGACGCTGGAGTCTGGAATAAATATTAGTAATACCTGTACCGTAAACAGCTGTACGTTATACTTGCCTTTGCGGTGATGGTATGCATGTCCTCTGTGCCTGTATAGTGAGGGTCGAGGATCAGAAAATGCGTTTCTTCTGTTTCACTGTTGACTGCAACTCCTAAAATCGTATGAGCCAGCTGGCCCCCACCTGTGCACGTTTGTTAACGGATTCGTGTTAGAGTCATATTTAATTTGAATTCGTAAAAATGAAAACGTGCAAATATTTAGCAGATGATCCAAGGTGGTACACGTCCCGAATCTATGAGATCTGACCCGTGTCATAATATTTGCACTGCTTTTCTTATTAAGCGTTACCATATAACGACTAAAGGCAAACGTACTGCATCACCTGTATTTTAGGGCTAGCTGTTGTAGCTTGTAATTTTCGATGGAGAAACCTGACCCATGCTTTTTAGGTAAAGGAGTTTAGAGAAAAGTTACACAAAGCAATAATTCTATTTGTAGTAAATTCCTATTTAAAAGAAACCACTAAAAATGAAATGGCGCATCTTTTGAAATTGACGTTGGTAAACTCACCAATCATTACAGGCGTCCCGTGAGTCTCAAAGTGTGTAATGAGATTCTGAGCTTTAAATGGCAACTCGGAGCCTGATGGGACACTAATAATCTTGCTGTCGATTTTCATAAGTTGGTTAAGGACGAAGGACACCTCCTGAGAGCCAATCCATTGTTTTGACCCAATAAAACTGCTCTCCTTATCGCCGATTTCAACTAGCGTTTCCTATGTTTACATAAAGGGCATGGTTTCTATCAGTTAATCTACCGTTTAGAAAATAGTGCAGAAAAATTGTCACGCCAGTGCCTAGCTAATGACACAATGCAATAGATATACGAGGTCAACTTACCTGAATTTTTTTGTGGTTCGGTATTTTCACATCGGTGTAACCCTGCAGAAGGAACCATGAGGAAAGCGTCTGTAGTGATCGGTACGCACAACCCCAGCCGCTGTCGTCAAACTTCTCTTGCATATAATGAAAATATAGGTAGTTCCCGCGAACAATTGCTACACGATCGGCGCGCGCCGGAGGCTTGACTTTCGCGTGCGGATTTACGAGTAACTTGCTATAGATTGGTGAGTCCTTTGCGAAATAAATATGTTGTCCTAACGAGAACAATGGTCCCTTATCATTTGAAAGTAGAAGATCCGCGTGGAGCGCTAGCCTGTATGCAGGCAGGACGCGATTAGCGGGAAATAGTACCGTAGCAAATGATCGGGCACCTCCCGCTTGAAAATGCATCGGGGTCGGTGGAATCAGCTGGTTACCATAGACGACAGAGCTGCAAATTGCCTCGATGCTTGAGAACGCCTGCGGAGCAATTTATAAATGGGACAAAAGTTGTGGAAAAAAATAATCAGCTGACTGCTGCCTCCTAGTCTTTTGTTATAAATGTTATAGCTATAGTGACTATTAGCAGCTTATCATCGAAATTTAATAGCCCAGAACACATAAACAGAATCGCTATAATATAATAAATAAACAGTAAACAGAACCGCTAAAAACATACGTAAGTAAAAAAAAACGCAGTTTCTTATCCAGCTACTGGTCTAACCTGTTGGTGAAGACTTCTAGTAAGTAAAGTGGTAACGTGTTCCACGGATAAACTATACACAGTGAACGAGATTACGTCGAGATTAAGATGGAACTCGAAGCGTTGCGAACGGCGGCGCTGCACGTCGATTATGGGCGTATGAGGACAACCACAGCTTGACACAACTTTTTCGCCGCTTAGTAAGCGAATCGTATTTACTTCCTGCTTATCCTGAGCATTTGGAAAAAGTGGCATATATTAAAAATCGGTATATTACATGTTTGAAGATGAAGTCACGAAAACTATTTTATATTACCATAAAAACTAGCAAAATTTACGAAATCTAGCGAAAATCTAATTCTTGTTGACGAAAACGGACAAAATTAGTACAGACAGAATAGACACGAAGATTCTCCTACAGCTAAAATTAGATTTGTAACACAGTACTACCAACTACACTATTTCAAACAAGAGGAACTTCTTGAGAATTTCTAACTTGCATGCAGTAAGTACCCTTTTTTCAAACACTGCTGATGTAATTTTCTGTAAGCAATAATGTATGCCATATTTCACATACCATGCCATCGGGTTCAGACTTTCTTCCCAGGACCTTCCGCAAGAATTCCCCGAGCGTCACTTGCTCCTGACCTTTCATAAATTGTTCGCGTAACTCGAACGTTACACATGATGGGGCAAGCCATCGGCACGAGGTGCTTATCGCGTGTTTCACATCACCACGAAATTGGCCTGATGGGTATTAGAGAGGCAGATATGTATAGACACAGTGAACACATAATAGCACAACCTACAAAGGATGCACGGCGAGCGCACCTTTTCATAACTAGAGGAATACGTTGACCTGTTTAAACAAACGTATTTTCATATGTTAAGTAACTTACGACAATGGTGTTTTCTTTAATACGAGTTTTAGTTGTATCAACATCGTATGGCGATTTTAAATATTCAAAGTCATCTGTTTTTGTTGTTTCCAAACATCGATACTTGAATAGATTGTCGTAACGAGTAGAAGGACTTTGATTTTTCTCTGTTACCCTCAGCTCCAGTGTATTCGACACTTAATGGTACACTCAGTCGCGTTCTGAGTACAACTCCTTGTGTTGAACTGAGGTCTGCGAGCTCACAAATGGCCGTCTCTTCGTATAAGGCATCCTTGGCGACCAGCCGAGCTGATGGCGAACCATTGGCCTTAGTCGTTAAAAGCACCAGGTTTGGCAAATCCAGAGCATCTAACGCCTGCAGGGCAATGCGATTGTATTTGTTAGTGCAAAGACCCTGATCCTTGGTGTTCAAACGAACGACGCCTTATTAATCGCCTTGCCTAATACTATACGTGAGCCTATTGTTTTAAGCTGTCCCTTTAAATGCAATTAAAAATAATGGTCTAACATAGCTAAAGAGCTGACCTCTCGAATGCATTGTAGCCTTTTTTCGCAGTTGGATATTAGGCTGTGCGCGTCGGCTTCCGGATCACTGGCAAATACTCCGAGCGCTGGATGTCCATAAGGGAATGATTCCCGCAAAAGTGTGCAACCTGTTAGGTTATGTACACCATCTTGAGCGACGAAGCCATATAATGTGCGGAATACGTCTTTGCAACCTTGGATTCTCTGGAAAATGAATACTCATGTTGCAGACATGCAATATACTAAACCGTAATGCCAGGCCGCGGAACTATTCCTAATGTATGCAGAGTAATGGATAATTAAGCCCACTAAAAAATAGCGTTGCTTATAGGAACTAGTGTAAGGGCTGCTATCTGTCGAATGGGAAACCACATCATTATAATTCCTTAACAATTTTAGTATTTTGCCTGTATATGACTCAAAAAAAACTTTTCAAAATAACACTCCAACTTATAAAAAAAACATTGCTTTGGTAATCAAATTGAAGTTGACTGCTAAATGCCATGAGGTCAGATTTCTACCTTGATTACACTCAACTGAAACTACCCTTTTGATATAATTAATTGTCTAAATAAATATATAAACATATATAAACAAATAGAAAAGAATAATGTAATAATAATAATAATTTGTCATAAGATAACAAAAACGTACTTAATACTTTTAACTCATAAGAAAAACTATTATTTTTCAATATAAGAACTTTTTACAATAGCGACACAGAAAAGCGTTCTTACAGAGGGCTGGCGCAACATTTATGGTCCCGCAATGTTTTCGAGATAATGCTAAATGAGAATTACGACTCTGCGCTTAGAATTCGCATGGTAGAAAAATAGAGCCGCAATAGTTGAGGTAGCGGAAACTGTAAAACGATCCATCGTTTAAAGCAACGACTACTGATTCGTGATGGTAAAAACATCATAGCATAAGACATTATATAACGCTTCGTCGCGAAGACAACATACGTTTTTTTGCTTGCTTTATGTACACGATTTGAAAGAGCGGTTTTGAGTAGCTGTCATGCAAGTAGTAAGCACGTCATTCTCGTGCACTAATCTACCGCTTGCTGGCATTAGCCACCTTCAAGCTTTCTGTGAGTAACTGCATTCAAATAACTTACGGCTCATTTTATTGGTACAAACCTTCCAAAGGTCCTCACACACGACAACTTTAAGCCCACCCATCTTGTATACGATTCACGAAACGCCACGCACGAAAGTAGTTTTTCAAGTAGTAAATGTTGGAAAAATTCATATATTGTCGATAACCAGCTGTGGCTCTGGTACTGTTTGATCGACGCTTTCGTGTCACAGCTGACCACGTTCTCCCAGCCCCGTGATGTTTGTTGATGACTTGATGGTTTGGAGATCTCACTCCAGGATTGCCACCCGGTGGCAATGTGATATCAGTACCACTCACGTTTTTCTCCAGCTTTTATCGTTAGTACATAACTTTGCATTCACCTGGTCGTTGTATCGTTATGAAATGTTAATTTAAATGAGATATCATCTGCTTCACATCACTCGCCTGTTTTGAAAAAAATCTAACAAGTAGATCATTTAATGGGATTTTGTTATAATATATTTCTTTCACTATTGTTCATTATTGTTATTTTTCGTCAAGTGACTTTACAATACGGATACAAAACGGATAGCCATTTTTTTTTCTAAAAGCATATTCACCGTAATGTCAATCTATTTTTTAGTTATCCTCTTGCTAGCTTCTGCGTTTCGCTCGTGGTTTCCCTTTCCTTCAGCCGTCGCCCTCACTGCATTGTAAACAAAGCGGCTAGATTTCGAAGACGGTCCTTACTAGTCTAAATTCTGAGTAACAAGTCCTTTGGAAATAGATAAACAGATTCCGAGTAACAATCGAAATCAGTCCCGAGCTTTTTGATCGGAATGAAGGGTGCGTGAATGAAAAAAAACTATTTTAAAGCATGAACCTATTGTGACTATATAAAGTTCTGTATTGCGTGCCGTAAATGTTCATCTCTCCTAAAAAAAGTAATGGCTCGTTCAACTGATTCGGACGACTACCATCGCTCTTGCCGAAGGAAACGTTACAGGAGTTCTAGCTCTTCATCAGCAAGGTCCGTCTCCATTCGATAGATTAAAACTAATACCTTACGGTCTTTTAGTCTTAGTTCTTTTAAGCATCGTTACCAAAACTACTCCATCTTATTCCATTCATGGCAAATGTCAGTAAAAGCAAATGAATTCCTATTATAAGCGTTTAGAGAATATGCTATGACTGAAATATAATGGGGTTTAAATTTGCTACAAAGGAGGCCTTTTTAGCCAGCTTTTTACGGTACAACAAAGATTGAAATTTAGAAGTCTCGTGTTTCTGAATAGTAATATGTATAAAGAGCTTTATGTTCCGATTTTAAAGCTTCACATAGATGCTTAGTCTCAATTTTGTCAATAAAGGCTTCTATTTGAGACCATGGCAGTAGCAGTTATTAACTTAAAAAAATCGACATTTTATGATACATTAGTGCAATTGTTTTAATTAATTTTATTATTCAGCAACAACAATTGGACATAGCCAAAAATTTTCAGGCACAACAGTGATCGTAGAAGCAAAAAAGAACTGAGAGTTTCTATACGGGAAACGCATCTGTTAAGCTACTCTAGAAATGTTTTGCGTTTTACGTTCGGTACTATCATTAAGCACTGCCTCAGGCGACTAGTTTCCGGCATGAAACGAGGTAGCCGTATTGGGGTTTTAAGCTAATAGTAGTGTATGACAAAAATCTTCCGAAGTCTCTATGCTATAATTCGTGCCGTGTATATAGCACCTGCTTCAATACTTATCTTCATTTTATTTTTCTGATTTGAAATTCACGAGCTTATGTTTAGCTGTATTATTGGTGGACTTAACTATTTTGTGTAACATCAAAAAAGTAAATCCGATGATATTGTTATATTTTATTAACTGATTCACAGCAGTTCCTCATCGAGCTCTTCCGACGACTCACGGGAACGACGTCGGCGCAGAAGGTCTCGCTCGACTTCACGGCGGCGAAATAAATCGAGAGATCGTTCACGAGAAAAGTACGTAATGAATTTCATACGTTGCTCATATAATGCCATCAGCACATACATATGGGCACCTGTTCTGTGTATTGCTAAACAACAGGTGGATACAAACTTCGTAGCGCTGTTTACGTACTGTATCAATATACCCAAGCTATAGACTTATTAGTATCCAAATAGTATTTTCTGCGTTTTCCTTTTATTATAGGAATCGTCGCAGTCGGAGTAGATCAAAACGACGAAGTGGCTCGAGGGATCGACGAGAACGATCTAACAAGAGAGACATAAAACGACGACGCACGCGCTCCCCAAGGTAGGCGCATCGCCTTCTCGTTGTCCCTCAAGGTTCTGTTGTTCTCGTGTCCTGTTAGGTCACGTAAGCCGTGCATTTTTAGTATGTCATAAATATTTTTATCTTGTTGTTTATATAGTGAGCAAATGAAAAGTTAAGCACGTAACAAGCGGATGCCATAAAAGGTTAAACTGGGGCACTTGTTGTTTTGAAACGCGTCGACGATGCACAAATGTGAGATAGTACTTGTCTCCTGCTGTGAGTCAATTAAAAAAAAACTCTTACGTATGTCAAACCTCTTCTGACTACCTCCGCTGAGGGTACTGTAGGGTTTGGTAGAACTTTCTCTTTGTCCGGATGCATATTAATGCGTTTGAGCAGGCTGTCTGTATGTCTTATCTTGAGATCTCTAGTCTTTCTTATACACGTTAGTTACAAACGTTTTAGAGCTATGCAATGTTATGTTCATAAAATGTCGCCTGTGATATTTATAAGTTTACTGGAATATTTTTTCCTCGACCGCTATGTCGTGCGAAGTTGATTCATTCATGATGCAATAAGCGCCGCATTGTAAACAAAATAGCTGACGCAAGCTCGAATTGTCCTCGGATATGTTTTTTTGTTCGTGCTTCTATATAGCCCAGGCTGTCATATTCTGAAATCAAAAAAAAAGCCGATGAACGCAAAAACCTCCGTGTGTTGAGCATATCAAATATACTTGTCTTGTAAGAATCTTTCCAGACTATGTCAACGTTTAAGCCTGACTTTGGGTTCGGCTTATCGTGTCTTCTGTCAGACCTTGAAAAGAGATAAAAACAAGGTCTGCGCTTTTTGTTTCATTAAATTTCGCAAGTTTCTCTTTTTGTACCATACGCGTTGACTCCTGCGTCATATTACTATCCTGATTGACTGAAAAATTGAAGGAAAAAAACTTTGATGGGCTCGAAACGCTTTTCTTCTTAGAAAAATTCGTGTTGCATTGCTATACGCTTATGCAAACATGATATTATACTATATACATATGAACCTACATTTGCCTCTTAATTCACGGTTAACATACAGTTCCTGTACAACATTGTTATGGTTTGTGCCATTACAGGACATTACTGGATAGGACAAACACGAAGCTTGTAATATGAACAGTATCTTGCCAAACGAAAACATTGTTTCGCTTCTTCTGCGATCTATCTTCAGGTTTTTAGGCCAACAGCCTGATTTATATTCTTGGATGTGAGTGTTGGCGTTATGAATTTACGTAAACGTTTCAAGTAACGTTCTATTTTCTCGATGCGAATTATGAATTAATCACAGTTCTAGAACAAAGGTATAACCAGTGAAATAAATGATAATATTAGTAGTGAATTATTTGGCATATTTTGATTTTACAACATTACTAACTTCTGTTGTTATTTCTATTAAGTTTTTTTCTTAGTAGCTTCTTTTCTCATTTGTCTCATGAATATCGGTACCGTAAAGTGTTATCACTGTTACATGACATATATATATATATATATATATACATACACAGAAGATGCATCTGAGATGATGACTGAAACTAAAATCAGAATCTAGTTTGTGTGATCGAATATAATTTGATATAGTTTAGATATCAGTTGCGCTCCTTAAGATTCGAAAATTAGCCCAAAAAGCAGAAAAAAGAAGCTAATAGATAAGAAGAAAAAGAAAAAAAAGAGGCTAATAACAAATGGCAGGCAGTTTTCAATGCAACTCGCACCTTATTCTATAACCTGTCTTATTTTGACTTATCGACTAACAAGGCATAAGGGCTTGTACGAAAATGTTAGTGAGTATACCATCTTTAAGAGCTAGTTTGAACACCAACGACGCAGGAGACCGTGAAGCGTAAGCCGTGGGAAGGAAAGGTGAAATTGTACAGCAGGAAAAACCCGTTGTCGAAAGTAGCCTGATGTACAGACAAAAGATAGACAAAAATGTCAATACGCGAACGTCATCATTCGTTAATTATTCATCGAGCAAACCTGTAGAATCTGTTAAGGACGCTGCGGCCGATGAGAATGGACAGGCGTTGGTGGGAGAGGGCAGGAATAAATACGAAACCTATTTCGTGTACGGCTACCAGTAGGTGGTATAGGAGAAGTAAAATGGAGGCGAACAAGAATGAAGGAAACAGCGCGAAGCGATGAAACGAAAAGTTAAAGAAAAGGTAACAAGAAAAGCAGCAGCAGTCAAACGACGGTGAAGCTTGGGATGGGGGGGGGGGTAGGAGGTAAGGAACAGCATGTAAATATTGTCTTCGTTACAATCATCACATCACTAACCGTCCGGCGATATTTGCCATCGGCTATATGTGTCGCTGTTCAATCGAGCTATACAGCTAGAGTATTGAACGATGATTGGAGCGATTTGTTGACGGCCAAAAACTGCCGACAGTTCATAACCAGGTCTAGGCGAATCCCCCTATTGCTGCTGCTGCTGCTGTGCGATAGTGGACGTAAAACAATACAAATAGAGCTTTTTTTTTGTGATTGCATCACAAACACTGTATTTATGCCTTTTTTACCTCTTCATTTTGTCAGAACCATAGTGGTTATTAGATGTGTTACATAGACTGCGCGTCTGGTTACTTCTTACAGATGCGTATGTTAAGTATTGCCGTTCACGGTACTGATAAAAAAAGTTATAGGGGTTTACTGAGAACTAGGTTTTTGCGCCACTCAAATGCTATAGATACGTAGTGAGGAAATGATAGCTCTAGGTTACATTAAAATGAAAATAGCTGCGGCTAAACTTATTAGTGATTAGCGGCTCGCAAGTGTTAAAAAGCGATTATCGTGCCACCGAAATGAAAGAACTGCGTTTGACTTGAAGGCAAAAATAAAGGTTCCACATTGTAACTATATTACATTCAGGTTTACAGATTGTGCACTTTTTAACCATTATATGTATATTGTTTACATATGGCGTAAATTTTAGGAGGCGGCGTAGCCGTTCTAGTAGTGGTAGCGCTGATTCGAGGAAGCGAGACACGAGAAAGCGTGATGATCGCCGAGAGTATATAGATACGAAGGTAAATACGAGACGAGACTCAATTAAAAGATTTTTTAAGCCGATTGCTGGTATTTGATAGAGGTAAATATGCGATAAGCAATGATACAAGTCGGTGGGAACGACTTCAGATGAATAAGTAACAAACTTGATTAATCGATCAGGTATGGGTAGGAAGCATGATTTTTAACAAATCTTTTCACTCGTTTGGCATTTTCTAGGAGTGTTCTCGCGACGCATTTGTAGTGGAACTACCGACCGTGCAAAATGAAGCAGAGCGTTTACGAGCTATCGAAAGTATCAATAACGCAGGTTTCAGCCAGCAAAATTTTCTCTCCAAACGAAGCCAGCAGCCGACGAAAGCAGATGAGGTTGGGGCCGAATTTGAAATTTCCCGCTGAAAATTTCTTATCCTACGACCTCGTTTATGATTGTTCACGGCCAGTTTTCATTAACACAGCTTGCCGAACAACGACAACAACCATCGAGTGATAGCTGACTCAGAACCTCCTTATGAAACTTTATTGTAACAATTTCAAACAACGTTAATTTCGAAATTATTCGTACATCCACAGTAATCGCTACTAATTAAATGTATCTCTAATAAACTGTAAATAGCCTGCAGCAAAAGGCTAAACAATTGGATAGAGTATTACGAATAGATTAGATGAAACATTGCCAATTTCGTTATGATCGAGAACAACAATAGTAACTTTGTAATTTTGCTGACATTTCAGGGCATTGGCAGCGCCGGAGACGCACACGTCTCTGCGATGTTCGGCACTACTTCACTAGAAGAGTTTCTAGCGGCACAGGCCAAAAAACCTCCGAAGCTTACTGATTATAAGGACACGCCAGATCTTCTACTTCATGAAAATGTGCATTTTCCCGATAAATTCGATCAAGACGTCATTAATCAGTGGCTGCCATCAACTCTGGCAAAAAAAACTACCTATCATCCATTTGCGTATTGCAAAGCATCGCAAGTGCTGCTCTAACACTTATGACAGTTTTGAGCCCCACGCGTGATTTATTCTATAAACGAATTATTAGGATGCAGATATGTGCACGGAATTAAGCGGAATTCTTTACACTTACAAGATTCGGTTCTTAAAATTATGTAAAGGAGCTCAATTAATATGCTTTTAGCTAATTACTGTTTTTTCTGAGTTT
Source organism: Varroa destructor (assembly GCF_002443255.2). Lineage (NCBI taxonomy): Eukaryota > Metazoa > Arthropoda > Arachnida > Mesostigmata > Varroidae > Varroa > Varroa destructor. The sequence continues at coordinate 42,055,297 of NW_019211456.1, forward strand.
CAGCTATACGACGAACCTGAACGACGCCAGGAAAAATGGCGGAAAAAGTTGCAGACTGAACGTCGTAAACGCCTTGTCGCACAAAGTGTACCTTCGATTGTTTAAATCCTTTCAAGGTTATTAAAGATGGCTTTAAGGAATAAATACAGTTGACATAATTGTACAATATGTGAACAACTACAGAGTTGTAAAAGTACTTATTTTTTTTTTGCCGTCTTAATAGTTTTTGACAACGCACGGAAAACATCTTAAATACGGATTTTGTATGTATATACCGTATTTTTGGTGAACATCAATAAAAGTGCCTTTATGAAGAAACCTCATCTTGGTAGAGATGTAAAATAAATATGCCTTCTCCAATAGTTAACTTTTCTCAGAAATCTCTGTAGCTGGGTTACATTGTTTAGTACATTTATTCGTAACGTTAAAAATAGGTGGATTTATGAGCTTAAATCATTCAAAGCAGTTTATGCTGACCATATTTGGGATTTGAATTGCGAATGATAAGAGTCAACTACCTATCTACCTGAATGCTCGACATTTTAAAAGACTACATAGTCTTTGTTAAATTTATGGTAAGTGTCCGTTTGCAGAAAATAGCGAACACGCATAAAAGCGTAAAAGTTCCCGTCTTTAAGCTAAACCTATACAACACTAATTGTATAGATTGTACTTCACAACCTTTATGCAAGGTTGTTCAAAATTCTGGATATAGTAGGCTCTGTAGGAGTTGAGAAACTAGATCTAACGATAGGGCCAGCGATTTTCGACCTTCGATATGTTACGTTAAAACCCGTGAAGTGTGCTGAAGGCGAAACATGAACGTTTCATGTTCAATGTTGTAATCCGTGTCCAAGTGTAGGCCAAAAGAAATTGCTACTACAAAAGGAGCGAAAGTTTAGTTCTCTTTAGTTGATGCTGTCATCTCCTGTGAGCTCTTGGTAACGATTATTACCATGCTGGAAAGATTCAAACTAAGGGCGTTGTAAATATAGCCACTGGAAATTACCATTTCAAGAAAACCTGAAAGCACTCTAAAGGCTAACTAAAAACAGGACATGAAAACGATCAGTACGCGTCATGGATGTTGCAGATGGGTACCTCATTATTTAGATCCGAAAATCAACACTTTAATGTCATCAAAATAAGCACTTTCAAATTCGACTGAATATACCTGATTTTTTCCGACCACCTCGAGAGGTTAAATAAATTGGGCCAGTTTTTGTTTTTGGATGAGGACCTTCATAATGGCAATAATTTATTTTTGCTCCCACTAGGGTCTCCACTGTTCCATTGTTTGGCTTCGCTGACGGGCTCTCCTTCTTCTGCGTGGCGGATGAGCGACAAAAAAAACCTACGTGGTTATTACTAGTTATATTTCTCAATGTGCGACTTCTCATTTTGTATATGGGAAACACCACTGACCTGTTTCGTATCGATATGCACGGCTGGAGACTTTAACGTAAAGTCTCCAGCCGGAGTTTTCGTCGACATGTCATGTAATCAACTCTGATTTTACCCGTCCGAAAGTCATCTGCCTGTGGACACCTTTGAAAGCTTCATCGTCTTACCAAAATGTAGTTGATTGGAAGCGTTTGTTGTCGCCATGGCTGAATATTGTCACACCTATAATAGATACAAGTATTCTAAGTACAGAGAAGAAGTCACTGCTAATGCGACGCAACTCGCCAAATCGGACCAGTCACCTCGGATTTTGAAACGTTTCCTCTGTTTCAGTCGGCTTCTTAAGAATATAGCAAATGGATAGCATTTGATTGCTACGGTCTGATTCGAGTTCTTCGTGGGGTGTCACACTATAAACGAAGTGTGCTTTGTCGGATCTGTACACATATTATTGGCAGACAGTACGATAGGCAATCCTAATTATAAGAGGAACTCGTTTCGAGTCTAATGGAACACAATGATGCTAACCATTACAAAAGGCAAACGTTTCTAGGAACCTATTACAAGCAAACGCTTGTAAATGTGTGCATCCATTATTTTAAACGATCGTTGTGTTGACAGTACATGGCGAATTTTCTCTGCTTTAATTCACTATTTATCTGCAAGATAAACAACGGTAAGTTATTACAAACAAAACAATTTAGGTTGTCTAAAAGCTGTTCCAACTTAGTGCCAATGGCTCCGGAAGGAGGTTTACCTGCGATTACCTGACTTAATCCATAATCGATATGTTTTTGTAGTTCAATAATATATTAGTTTTGCATAGAGTTATGCTGACGGGTTTTCTGCCAGTGGTCTTCATATTCTATTTTATTGAATAGAGCTGGCGTTGCTCGATCGTTTAGATCTGACGTGGCACCCATGAGCGACGCGGCGGTTATAATGGACGCCTATTCCCCGTTTTTATCTTTATACCTCAATATGAGCCAGGGCAAATCTTTTAGAAGGACCTCCATTTACACGTAAAATCTGTGAAAAATTCCGCATGTTTTACGAAATAATGGCGGTTTATATTATTATAATTATAAATATCTGCGAAAGCTTTTTGGCTAGTGCTGCTCGTCGCCAAGCCAGTCACGAGGCTTCAAGGACAATAACTTCTTGATAAAGAATATTATACTGAATGGAGGGGGGGGGGGAGGGAATGTCTCTTGACAGTTTGCAAACAAATGTACTTGTTGTGTGTATGTATGTATGTATATATATATATATTTATATAAATTATGCAGTCGTATGACTCACAAAATGTAAAGAGGCTTCTACCTTACCCAGGATAGCGGCCGCGTTGTATTCACCGAAATTTTTTACAAATTATAAATTATGTTCTACTGTGAGATAATGGCATCTCTAGCTTTAATATTAGTTATCAGATATTGCCTTCATGAGGCAGAAAACGGTGGGCTAAATCATATAACCATAAATGTGAGTTCAGTTCAGGCCCTTCGGAAGCAAGACCACATTGCTCATGCGATAAAGTAGGAACTAAGTCCTTAAGGATACAAAGACGTGATTTCCGTCGGTGTAAGGACTAATTAGTTGCATGTATTTTAACAAAATCGGCCAGTCTCTCAGTTTGCCGATACTTAATTCGTTAAATATTAGCCAGCAGCTCTATTAATTTAGAGGGCGTTTTTCTTTTTTAGCATCTTTACATTATATTTATGTTCTTGTATGTATGTTGCGAATATGTTGTTCGTACCGGGGTGACTTGAACGAACTAAAAATGAGGAAGCAGACATAAGAGTCGTCCTATAACAAATGTAGCAGACGAAAAAGAATAACAACAATCGAACATAATATTAGAGCAGAAAAATTAATCCAATAGCAGTAAAACTAATCAGTGACACGGGCCAGGAAGTAAGTGACATCTTGTCGTTAGCTTACCGCCTTTAAAAAAACCATTAGCGGAGGTGGGTCAAACATAGTACCATACAAATATGCGTTTTTTTCCTCAGTAAATTTATAAATAAAACCCATTGTAATAACTAGGGTTTCATTTGCACTTGTCACGAGTTGTACAATGCTGATCACAATGCAGCAACTGCCATTGCAAGATTTCTTCGCCCTGGTAGCCTTGCATCGTTTCCATAAATCAAATACAATCTCTTCTAGCTTCGTCAGCAATGCGCGACAATCCTCGTGCTCGATAGAGATCTGATATCAACTACAGACGTTAATTGGATAAATATTCGTATCATTTTCCATATAAAAGTGGCCTCCATGAGGAGGAAAGTGCAGCACAGTTTCTGTTGAATAATATTTGAGATTGTCTCAGGGGGACTGCGTGGCTACCAGGCCAAACCTGCGAGCCTTAAGGCTTGCGTGGTAAAGTTCGAAGCGATTCCGAATTTATAAGGCATTACGGAGGTTAGGGGTCGGCCAAGAAGCATGTCTCGTACCGCAAAAACCGCAAACCGCTAGTCGAGCTTCGACGAATCGTTGTGCAATAAAAGGTGTTTTTAAGTGGCGGACACATTATAGATGAGACAACTATTCGCTTATAACTTGTTTCTCTATCCCTCTTTAACAAATCCATATTCTCTTTTTAATCGAATTATAGACGGATACCATCATTTGATATGGATTCCAACAAAGTATCGAACGAAATAGTGCATCAAGAATACAAAGGGCTATATTATAACACGTGCTCAATCGATAATGATTGTGCCTCGTTTAATTACAAGTTTTTAGGCCATTCGGCCATTGGCACCTAGGCGATAGCTATTACGAGTATTAGCCAACCTCACATTTCAGTCGTTTGTCTCGTTCGATGTCACAAAATTAGTCGTTTCATTGACAGTTTTGGTCGTCCTACGAGGTGTGTGCCGCGTTCGCCCTTGTGGCATAGTCACAATCGACAAAGAAGTCAACCTGATAAAGTAACCGACCGACTCAGCGTTGTGTACGTTCGTTCAACGGCAACTACTGCCGCCGCTGTTTCAGCTGCTGTGTGTAGTGTTATGCGATGTGACGGGGTGTGCCTCTGTATTGATCACTCGTCAGCTGGCAAGCTATATTTCGCGTCTTCGACAACAACGACGACGAAGGGTACCACACGTCGCCCCCACACCGAATGGCTCCAGACTCGGCCCCTCCGCCGCGAATCTAGCTGTCCCTGCTGGCTCAGCCCCTTCTGCTTACAAACCGCTAGCAGTGAACACTATGCGTCTGCTTGCTTACCTTGCTCCCAGCTCATCATGTCTGACATGAGATGTCGCCTTCCTCAACCACATCAGGCACCACCATCCACAGCAGTTGGCGTAACAGCATCTGTAAGAGCTGAAAAAGTCGCTGCCACATTGTAAGCACCATTGGTATGTAAGGATCGTACGCAAAGAGTACTTTCTTGGGCGAATGCTGATGCGGTTCCCAGCAAGCCGCTGGTGCTGGAGTGTCCGCGTCAGGCACCATTCCCCAATTTGCCCTTCCATCCCTCGACACATTCCGTGCGCGTTGTTTGACACGGCTAAACATACGCCACAAATAAGAGCCATGGTCGTCGTTGTAGTTGTCGCCGGTGCCGTTCACAGCGATGAAACCACTTCGCTCCTCTTTTTTCCTTCTCTTGTCTTTTACGCCACTATAAATATGCTAACACAATCCAGACAATCATCACTTAGCCAGTAGATCGGGGACCTATCACCGGAATACCGCCAGATAAACTAGGTAGTGGTGGCTCTGTAAAAAAAGTAGACGGAGACCAAATACTCAGCCTGTAAGTTCTATATTGTGATACTTTGTGATTGTTTGATAAGGCTGTTCTATTCCCTAATCCAGTGAAGCTTGACTTTGCATCCTATCTTGTGCGGCGGCCGTAATTTGCTTTGCGATTTTTTTCGTGCCTACGCTCCCGTCTACAAGACGTTCATCACAATGAAGTTTTTCGCGGTAATAGTCTTATGCGTGTTACTGCTGAGCTCGGTGGAAACTCTTAAGAAGAAGAAGAAGAAGCTTTTTCTGGGCGGCGTTGTTGTCGGTGGCCTCACCAAGCTGAAGCTCACGGCAGTGGTCGGCCTCGGAGGCCGAGGCGGACATGGAGGTTACGGAGGTGGATATGGTAGCAGAGGCTATGGGTATAGAGGAAACAATTTTGGGGTGCCTTATGTCGTCGGCGGCGGAGGATCGGACGGACACAGTTCTGCTTACGGCCACGGGACAGAACGTGGCTCCGTCTATGAGAACTTCGGCGGTTATTCAAGCAGCTTTAGCGGATATGGCTACCAGCCTAGCTACTATCGAGGAGGTCGGGGTTACTCGTCGCATGGACATACGAAACAATCATACCAAAGCTACTATCCCGGCGGGTTACACGGGATTTCTACATGCAGCCCTTGCTCATTTAAAGATAAGAGTCCACTATACGCCGGAGGATGGTAAAGCTGTGCTAACTAGAATAACGCAGATGCAGTCGACGTCTGCGTATGCGAGAAAGGCAAAACAAACAAAAAGGAGTTACATCAAATGTAGCACACAGTGCAAACAGCGCATAGACCCTATGTACAGCATATCACAGTTAATTGCATCTATATGTATATGTTGGTCTTGTTTATAAGTTTCTAGATAGTTATTTATGTGGCTAACTTTGTGATGGAGTATCTGTTAAGGAAAATATCTTCAGGACAATGATATCGTTGTAGTTTCCAGTCCCAGTGAGACCACTGACGTTATATCATAGGGTTTCGTTTGTCCATGTAAATTTCTAATGAGTAATATGAAATAGGTGCGTTGTGTGGCAGTCCTCGTCAAGATCATGTCGCTCGTTATGTTAAATGGAAATATTTCTAACGACAAACCTCTTACAAACCGAAAACAAGACAGAAACGTTGAACCGAAGGATTAATAGCCATGAGGGTCATGTCTCTACCTAAGAATCAGTTGGACAGCCGAGAGGTGGCTTAGCCTAAGCGCGAAAAAATTGTGCGAACTCTGATGTTATTATATTGTGCAACCTTACGTAGAATCGTGCCATGCTGTGTACCCATGCAAGACAAGCCAGGTTAGGTTAGGTGATCGAAATATGTTATTGGTTCATTATTTTTTATCCTTGGCGGCCCATTAAAAGCCGTCACGGGCTTTACTAGTAGCATTTGTACCTGGTTAATGAATTAACAGGTGTATATTGTATATGATACTCATATTATTTACTAGACTATTATATTTTTATATTAATGGGCAAGTAGTCATACTATCTATTTGCGACTTGCATAACATTTAAACACTTATAATAAAGATAATTACGGCGTTAAGTACACAAATCGATTGTTGCCGTTTATTTTCGACCCACTCTCGCATTGGATAGAAAAAGCGAGACCGTCGTCGGTGTAATCGTCGAAGAGTATGACCGTCGAATATGGCTGCGACTAGGTCTACATAAAATTCCGCAACGAAAAACACCTGGCCACCAACTAATTTAGACGTAAGTGTTTGATTTCTGTGACGTACGAGTAGGACTACCCTCCTTGAGGCGCCATTCGTAAATCAAAAAAAAAAAAAAGTTTCCTTCTAACCTGTTACTCCTATGCCAACTGAGAGCGTTGACGTTCGAAAGACAAGACGGGCTCTGTTATCTGCACTTTGTATAGCCCATAACCTAGGTTATCGAACCTTTTGAATGCACGGCCGATCGACAAGAAGTCAAACTTAAAGGCAGTTAGACCTGAACGACTTGTTTTTGTCGTGTATACATTCAGCGTTTTAATCGGTGTAAGAATGACCGCTATAGCAATAAGGGTAACATAGACGCGCTTCAACGTAATTATCTATGGTTGAGGATACTCACAACTGTTATGTGTGTAGGGCTCAATTTATAAGAAGCCGCTTTCATGAATTTAATGGTACGTTATCCAGTCAAAGTTAACCAAGTTAAAACACTGAGATGCTTTTTGAGCTCGTAAAACGTTTCCAGATTAGACGTTGACAGCAACTGATGAGGGCCCTCATCAAACCTCTGTAGAATTCTACTAACCTTGTCTCAATCCATTGCAAACGACTTAGCCAATCAATAATCCAGTTTATTGATTCGCTGCTTCAAGTCCTTAACTATTTGGTCTTAGGTTTGTCAGGACCTGCACTTCACATTTGGTGCTAGAAAAACTCCAGCTAATCCTGAATCCTGGTTTCGAATCGACTTGGACGAGGTCTTCCGAGTAACATACATTTCTGAGTCTAACACTTGGATACCGTGTTTTAGCTGAAAATGATCCAATAACAAGCACTACACTAACTGTTGTTAATTCGCAAGATAACAATTTTCGAATTTTGGTGCCATTCGTGTACGAGTCGCCTGTCAGCTGTCTTTCAACAACAATTATGTAGATTTTCATTCGGATCCTGGCAGCAACGACGTTGCCACGAGTCTTACGCCTTTGCTTTAACATCCCTGGTAAGTAGGAAATGTTGAATAGTTAGCACACGTAATTGGTCTGTGCTTGTGCAACATGTGCAATGTCTAGATACAAGTGGCAAATGAGAGCGAAGGAAGATAACGAATCAGCAATTTTCCCTCCCCGATAGCTTCGAGAGGTCATACTGGTATTCGATCGCTGAGTGTCAACTTTTTCTATATTTTAAATCTTATTGTGTGCAGACGCAGAACAAATGTTGTGTATAAAAAGTATGTATTGATATGACTCTCGAACTGGTAGAAGTTTAATCTGTACAATGAATGAACAAGCACATTTACAGTATTCTCAAAAGAAATTCAAGGTCATTTAAGCACAAGCTAGTTATCTTTGTGCAAACGTAATGGAATCATCATCGGTAAGCTTATAGACGGGCATGTTTACTGTTCAAATAATTTGTCTGTTGTGCTACAAGTGTAAGCACTGTTTCAAAACGACCTCGGAATAAACCCGAACAAAACGATGGTCGAATACCCATGGCTTACCGTAGTGCGGTTCTAGTTTTTCACCGTGGTGCCATAAAGTGAAAGTTGATTAGAATTTTTATTCTCCAATGTGTGCTGCATTATTTGAACCCGATAAGAAGTGACGGGTTACTAAGTACGTATGGGAAAAACAGAACACTGCTTGAAATTTTATGCTCACGTTAATGGAGAAAAGTCTCGCTAATGCTATACTTTATCTGTACGGTTTAATGGGTTAATGACGCTGATGACTAACGGTGGGTTCACTCGATGATCTTCAATTTATTATTACTGGGTTAACACTTTAGGTTGGTGACATATGTTACGCGTCGCTTGATAAGCACCGATTTTATTCAATAGTAAGTACCCAATATATTATCCAATTTATTATGATATTCAGTAATAAATATCAGGGCAATTACGAAGTTAATTTAAATTTTCGAGTTTCTTTTTAGCCGCTATAAAAATAGCGTGACTGACACAGGGTCGAATGGGTCGTGGCGGTTCGTTAGGGTACGATGGAGGGGCAAAAGTATACGTGGGCGGACTGCGTTACGGAGCCACGGAACGAGATGTTGAGAGGATGTTTGATAAATACGGACCAGTAAGTGGTAAAACTCCTCCTCAGTTACTATGTCTAATCGTCCAGCATTTCTGGCCAGCCTGATTATAAAAGTGTTCTGTGATCAGCCAATGTAGGTGGCTCACTATCGACTTTAACTCGGTACGGTAAACAAAAGTAAGGCATCTTTGTTCATTCTTCCGTTTTAAAATCCTCTTTTAACCTAGATTGAGCGAATATTTGTCGCTCGACGTCCTCCAGGATTCGCGTTCGTTCACTTCAGCCGAGAGGAAGATGCTGAAGAAGCTGTCAGACGATGCGATGGCCGCGAACTAAACGGCCATAGCATCCGCGTCGAGATGTCACATGGCAGGCGAACGAATCGCAAAGCATGGTGGAGGTCAGTAATTGTTATCATCTACGACATAGATTTTCGTCTATAAATGAAACAGCACAATCACAATTGGCTAACATGTAGCTCAACGATCTACTGTTCAATAAATACGTTGGCGATTTAGTTTCTAGCACAGCTAATTTGTTGAACTCGACAAACGAGCAATGCTAATCTTACATTTTGTCCTTTTAACCAAACCAGAAAAACAACACAACAACAGCAGCAGCAACAACAACAACAACAACAACAACAACAACAACAACAACAACAACAGCTCGCTCGACCTTCTCCGAAAACACGAGCCTATTCGAGTCCTTCAGTCTCGTTCTTCTGCAACTTCTGGCCATTCCTCCTTATCACTTGTGCAATGCATGACGTAATTCGTTCAACTCGTCTAAATGTGCCGCTCGACAGTGTACTTCGGTCGATAGACCTTGAAACATAACGGGACGACCTCACTTGTAACGCCTCAATTGTGGACGGCGAATTGTACGCGTCAGCGCTGCTTAGGGGTCAACTCTACCACAATAACTACCACGTAGAATTTTCGGGGCCCCTTTGCCATTAGGGCTTAGGACAATGTCTACAGTAAAGTTACGTCAATTCTACATTGTCGACGTAGAAAGGCGACGCGGTAAAAATCAGCAGTAGTAGGAAAGATGAGCTCAAGAGACGTAACAGGTTACAATTTACCCGAACAAACTGTTAAGTTGAGCCTTCGTAGATGCCCACACCAGTGGTGGTAGGTGACGACAATTCAAAGGACTGCTTGCAAGTTAGAGATATTCCGCCACTTTGTATTGGTTTACCAGCTGATGTCCATTACCCCCATACGGTCTCTGCGATTTTTCTACGCGCATGTAGACGTTTGCTGATTAGTTATTACCCGGCATAGTCTAAGCTATTGTATTTCCTGGAAAGTTTTTGCTTTGAACATACGAAGTTGGTTCGTAATGTGCAGAACCAATTAAGTGAATTGCAAATTTTACAAAACAAGATCTGTACGCCGTAAAATATTTATGTAAAAATACGTGACGGGCGTTATAAATTATATGGGTCATTATACGGGCTGACATCCTTGTAATATCGTTTTTTTCTTTGGGAAGGAAAACCTTCATCGTCCGTTGTCTTGATAAAGAAGAATCTTACGCTAGAATATCTGAGAGCAGTAAGTTCTATTATGTAGTAGAGGTATATGGTGCAGCTCAAGCTCAACGATGATTTCGATTATTGTTATAGCTTTTTCTTTGCTGTAACTTCTGACCACTGTTAATATCGTAGTTGTTTTCATCGATAGTGACGTACACGAATCAGATTAATTGTACTGAAGTATGTTACATACTTTCACGATCATTGCGAATTATCGAAATGTTTAGATAAGTCAACTCCAATTTATTGTACATTAATACCAACAAAAGGCAAAATCTAAAAGACAGACGGGATTCGCGATCTCGGTCACGCTCTTCATCGAGAGGTCGCGATAGGAGGGTACGAAGGGACTCCCGAAGTCGGTCGAGATCACCACGGCGGGATACAAGAAGTCGTTCGAAGTCGGTCCGTAGAGATACCCGAAGGTAAACTTTAAATTCGCGTACAGCGTAGCGCGTACAGCGTAGCGCGTATAGCATTTAGACAAAATAATAATTCATGAACTACTTTATACGGTTTCAGATCGCGTGCTAACAAAGCTACGCTACCCTTGCGCTAGCAGGTGCTATTACATCAGGTTCTGAACGCTTTTTTTTTTTGCATGGGTCTCATTGCAGATCACCGAGCTACAGCAGTTACGATGCTGAACGTCGAAAATGAAAACCTACACAGCTGGCTTTCTAAATGTCGTAACCTGATTTGTGGCAATGCCTTAACTTACTTAGCAAGCGCTTCACTTTTAAATTAAATGATAAACATCAATTTCTTCAAATAAATTTCATTGTAACGAACAAGCCCCGTTTTTTTCTGCTGCTTTACTAGTATACATTAGCCAGAGCGACCTCATCAAAATGATGAATTACCTCCCGAATTCATCAAACTAAGCATTTATATAAATAAAAAAATACGTGCCCTACTAGATCGAGCCTCACTTCATTTAGTAACAAATTGTACTTCTATATGTAATATGCTCTTGTTAGGTCATATTACTGGCGTCAGTATCATACCTGTAGATGTCCGTAACCCCGATGAACTCTGAACAAAAATCCCAGGAAATTGTTTATAAATCCTTACCAGAAATTACTACGCGATATATTAGTGAATGCTCAACTAATCATGAAACATATCGCAGTCTTAATGCGGTAAGTTGATTTCGGCGTTGCCGATAGTCTATTCTCGTATTTTGTTCACTCTCAGATCGAGGTCAAATAAAACCGAGGCATTTCTTCCTTTACCTCGAACACGACTACGAAAGAATTTATTATTCTTTACTCTTATTAAGGGATTACTGTTATTATAACTATTAGCCATATTATTATCTGCCACAGTCAGTGTGACGCCTACGGGTCTCTGACAAGTTACATTTCCCGGTGGAACTTATCGTCCCTTTCGGCGTTCCTGCTTCAGTAACGAAGTCACGACAACGGAGGTACAGCTCACATGCAGCGAAAGGTTTGCCGATGGCGGGTATGCACACCTGTAATAACCGAAAACGTTGTCAACGTTAGATAGTCGTTTTAGATAATATCATCGCTTCGATTAGAGTTAAAAAGTTAATTACTAAACACAGTTTGTCATTACATTTGCACTGGCCCCCTGGTTCTTGGACTGAACATAAATACGTAAAGTATAATACGAAACAACACGACAAGTTAACGTCCTGTTCATTTCTACTTATCTTTCGATTCACTGTTGTCGTCGCCTAACTTAATGGATATAGAAAATCAATGGTAGCCCGTTTATGCCTCGTAGTGAAACGTAAGACTGGTCAAGAAAAATGTTATTGTAATATAAGTAAAACTAGATGGACACCAGCGTACAAGAGCGGACCTATTGGGTAATTGTTGACTGTTGCAGTGGTTGTTCGTTTTGCCCTTTGTAAACGAACGGATACGGCGATGAGGTATATAAGACATTTGCATACAACATATATTTCGTTAGGCGTTAGGGCTAAATCATACCGAAAGCTTGCAAGCAATATTAACTAGCAATTATAATTAAAAATAGGAGCTATTGACTTGTTAAATGTAAATGAAAATTAAAGCTCTATTTTAGCAGGGAAAAGTTTTTTTCTCTATAGGTATTCAAAGGGTTCATAGATCACTAATTATCAGATAGATAGATAGGCGATAAAAGATCTCTCGTGAATCCATTGAATTTCTTCTTAAAGAACGCGTCCAATTTTTGTGTTTCATCATGTTTAATTTCATTCTAAATTTAAGGAACACGTCGTCTTAGGTAGTTGTTCAACAGACCCAGACAAAACTGCCTTCATGCGTATCTAAGTGGCGACACTTTTTCCCGTACATGATGACCAATTTATTCAGATCGCAACGTATTATGTGAAAGAAGTTAAGGTTACTAGACGTAACTTTTTAGATTGTATAACTTGCTATATCACAGTGGACGTTTTTGTGTTCTATTTCTTTCGAACAAGACATATGCCACATGATGTGTAAATCATCATCCGGCGTATGTCTTATTAAAGAAAGCGACATCTCGCTCATATATATAGTGCAGTAACAAAGATACTAAGCAATTAAAACGTTTTTGGCAGATGCCCCAATATATGGCATACGGTTATCCTCACTCTGAGCAGATTCGTGTTAGTGCCAGAGTGCCAACCGCGGAGACATGCGATGACAGGCGGTCGACAGCCGGCCATAATTTACTATAACGAAGTTTTCCGATAAGGCCCAATGATCCGACGCTGTTCCTGAACTACTACGGCGCCTGCATTGAATCGGGGCCTGCTGCTGGGCCGCGTTTGTTACCATTCACAGGTGTGCACCTCAACATCTTTTGCAACCGACCGGGTCTCGAATTGAAAATTTCCTCAAATGGTAACGGACTCCGAAATAGGTGCGTCTCATTTTCTAATCGCCAACTTAAGGGGCGAGTTACCATTTCTCTAACCGGGTCCGATATGGACATGCTTCAATATCCATTGCAGTTTCTTCAATGTTTACCTGTTGACCCGTCTTCTTAAAATAACAGAATGTGATCGCGGCTTTAGGTTACGCTCGCGCAACAATGCTGTTTTTACTTTGATTTGAAGCAGGTGCAGTGGTCTTGACGATACCCTCCAACCCCATGGCGGGTACTGTCAAGAGCATTGTGTCCAAAAACCATTCGAAACCACCATACAGAATCACGAGTAAACTTCTTACGATTCCTCAAGTCTACCAGTGAGACCGCACTGAAGCGGCTTGCGAAGCCATCATAGCGTGACGATTCCCTAGTCTCTCTTAAAAACTATTCAAATGCAAACGTTTTTCTGTTGTGCACGCGTGCAGGTTTTCATCTTTTTGTACGCCTGCATAGTATTCTGTTGCAGAACCGCTTATGTGAATTTTAAACTTTTCCCATGTACCTGTGCTATCCACAACTGATTCGAGCCACTGTTAAGTTGGGTGTTGAAGAAATCCATAAGCATGCCCTGGCAGGCGCTTATGAGACCAGTTTTCTACGCTCATCGGTGTCTCCGAAATCACCATCTATTGCACAAGTCTCATATAGGCAAAGTAGTTGTTCCGGTTATAGCGCGGCTCCCTTCATACTTTCTGTTTGATACTCCACCTTTGCCTTGCAGCGTAGTGGCTCATATCTTGCATCAGAAATTGGGCCACGACGATTCTCTCTCCTCTAGCTGCCACCAATTACGGTGATGTTAATGCGATTTTTTCCGCCATCACCTGCTCGGTTTACGTTGCAAAACTGATATGTGCATATATATTTTTTTTACTCTAATCGTTTAAATCCAGATAGGCTTCAGTAGGCCGTTTGCCGCAATGGATATGTGTTCATCCGCCACATTTGGTGCCAGGCGAAAGCTAGTTTCTTTTACAACAACATTTTCAGGACTTAAGCGAGGATTGACTCTCATCCAGTCTTCTCGAGCTTATGGAATGGCCACCAAAATTATAAGCTTTATGTTTTTCCCGAAATCGACGATTTACTTACTGCCAGTTTTTCACGCGACTTCTAAAAACCCAAGGAAGATTCCTATGAGGAAGGCTGGAAGATCTTCAGGAAAATTTCAATTCAAACATTTTTCCCAATGGCTCAAAAAGCTATTTTTGGTACATCGTCATCTTTACTATAAAAATAAACAGCCGTTTTCGAAAGATGAAGATTAAGTGCCAATTGGGTCGTTCCTATATTCTACAATGGCTGGACATTTTAAGATAATTTTTTAGCCGTTTTTAGATTATTATCCTAATAATCAAATTTCATTAGAGTTTTCTTATATGTAATCAAGAAACGATTTCTTGACGTAAGATTACTATTAGAACTATTAAAAAATTCTTTGCAAGTAGGTCCATTTTTAACACAACTCATGTATGGTTTACATTCCGAACTGAGGCTGTAATCACGGGACATGGTGATTATAATAAATAAGTATGAGCACCAGGAATGGTAGTTCTAGCACATGAAAAACATTTTATTGAAATATTTAGTTTTATCTAGATATAGCAAGGAAAAAATGGTCCCAATTTACGTGATATACTTTGTATACATATGTATATATAGGGCTGTCAGACAAAAGTATTGAATATTTCTAAGTGCATATTTTTCATGTTTGTAAAATAATTTGATTGAACTAGACACGCGCCATATTAATTGATGATATTCTGTCATTTTCCCGAGAGGATTTTAATCCCATCACTGTGGAACATCGGCGAAAAGTTGCAACAAGCAATTTTTGTATCCCTCTATTGAAACTGAAGACCGTTAGGAAATATTGTAATGATCAAAGATCACAGTCTGACGGTGTAAAATCCGAGCTATACGGTGAATGCATTAAAATTTACTGTCTATTTTTCTCGATTTTTGCTGGCCAACTAGAAATGTATCTGGTCTCGCATTGTTATGGTGAAAGACAACCCGTTTTCGGTTGAGCAGTTCCAGTCGATTTTGTGAGTGGCTTTTTGTAATCTTGTTACTTATTGTATAGGTCTGGCTCAATCATTTTCCTGTAGAAATTTAGAATGGAGGATTCCTTTCGAATCCCACTAACACATAATATCTTCTTTGGCGTTTGTCTGAGTTCTGCCACAGATTGTAGATGACATTTCGTTCATTTTCTTTAATCTATTCATTATTGCCGGATGTGATACATTTTTCATCAATCGTTATGTAGAAATGGGTTGATTTCGTTGCGTTTCTGTGAAGTCTTGCAGATGGAAGCACGATCGAGTAATTTTTTTGCATTAATTCGAGTGGCACCGAAACGTCGAGTTCTCTTTGGTTAGCAGATTCCTTAAATTATAGAGAAATAGTGAAAAATTATTTGGTGTTCAGTGCCCTAGTAATATCATGTCTACTCACGTATTTGAATTGCTGAACTTCCGCAATAATTTCATCACCTGTTTCCATAATTAGTCGACCACTACAGAGGAACACCTTTCATATTGATGTTTCCTGAACGAAAGCAATAGAACCAGCTTCAAACCGTTATTTCCGATAAAGCATCTCGACCTTAAACAGTAACAATTCTAGCGTATCTACTACTGCCAAATGTCAGCTTTCAACTTACGCTAGTCCGACGCGACTCATAGAGATGTGTGATTTCAAAGCCACTTAGCTAGAAAAACAATTAAAACCTAACCCAAAAAAAAATTATCAGCCTTTACTTTTTGCATATTAAATAATGGTGGGTCTGTTTACGTCCTGTGTCGAAATACGCGAAGAACAGGCTTACATTGTGAAGTGTCAGCCCCGATATGAATCATATGCCATGTTATTTTTTCTGTCGGCTGTTGACTATCCGTTCCGTTATATCAGTGACGTATGGACCCACGATGTCTGTACACCTTAAGGACGAACAGGCACGTAAAACGTGTTACCTGACGCAACGGTTACAGCAGACGGGACTATGCTCGTCTTATTTTTATGACTGCAAATACAGCCACCATGTAAATATTTCATGCGTAAAAACCGGCTTATTTGGATAAAGCTTTAGGGCTTATTACGTGAGGTAGCGTGGCCGAGTGGTCTAAGGCGCTGGTTTTAGGCACCAGTCTCTCCGGAGGCGTGGGTTCGAATCCCACCGCTGCCAGACCTTTTTGACAGCCTCCAGCAATGTTGGACTAAAATATTCAACGAAGTGATACTCCTGCAACTAAAAAGAAATATACGTCTGTTATAATTTGAAAAAATACTAGTGTCAGCAAACTTTTAAAAAAGTTTTTGCTACACTCCTGTGTGGCTTTAATTTATTTTAATGACTAATAGCCGCATTCGTTTTTGCTTAGCCTATTTATGGACATTCGCAGCCCCAGTTTCACTGTGTTTAAATAGTTAGCTATTTCCTGACCAAAATTCACGTAAAGTCCTGTCTAACATTTTCAGATCAATATGTTCAAAAACATTGCAAACTATGTTTTTACATGCCACTTTGTTGTTCTGCTGTAAGGCATAGCATGTCATAAGCCTTTTGGGAAGACACGCTTCCTATTTAGCTTGTAAAATTGCACTCGAGTTGTGATCTCGCTATGACACCCTATTTTCACTCGGCTTGGAGAGATTATACAACGATATGCCTTAGGTTTATGAATGCGAATAAACCTTTCGGCGTGAAGATTAAATATAAGAAGGTTGTTTACTTTAAAAATGAAATAATTGTAAAAATTGTCCACGGCAAGCGGTGGGCCAACGAGCCGCTATACTATTACTAGGGTGCGACACTCGTAAGTCCCATCACGAACGCTAAAGCCGTTTTGTGTAAAAGGAGCTCGAAACTTTTACCTTTATTCTCTTTTTTAAGCAAGCAATAAGCTTTGCGAATCTCATTTAGGTAGAGCGCAAAAGAAATTTTATTTATAATAAATTAGAACTACGAAATTAATTAGCGAGTAGCAATAATTGTCATAATGACTAAATTAGAAAAAAATTATAAATATGACGAAAATTTTTGCGTGACAGGGAGCCGTACATTGGTTGCACTCTACGAGCAGGTTTTAAAGAGGCATGAGAAGCATTCTGATTATATGGAAATACCAGGTACCGGTAAGCAAAAACTTAGTTGAACTTTTCTTCCTTTAGCGATCTGTGCTCTGCAGGATCTTTCTAAGCCAAAGTTGACCTACATACTACAGAAAAACAAAAATCATAATCACAGGGTGAGGCTCTGCTTAATCGTTTATGCAGACTATAGATTAAACGTGACAAAGAGAAAATTGCGAAGGCTGATTATCAGGACGAATCACTGTTTTATTTTTGATAATCTCTTGTATCTCCCCACTTTTCACTTATGACATGATAGATTAGTTTCGTATCTCACACGTTTTTATTGGACCTTAGGTACTGTCGTACCCTTGTCAGTTTAGCATAAACCGCGTGTTTAACAAAGCTGGGGGTACATATACACAGACTGCGTGGCTATAAAGCCAAGCTTGCGAACCTCACGCCTTTCGTAGCAGTCTTTGAGGAGATTTGTGAGCCAAAAGTTGTGGGGAACTTTCTTGTGAAGGTTGATCAAGAAAAAATATTTATCCTTCTTAGTTAGGAAAGTTAGACTTACAAAATTACACCTGGCTTGATGGCAATAAAATATGTAATTGCAGAAGAAACGGTTTACCGAAATTGCTTACACCCGATTAACTTAAAGGATCACTTAAAAAACTGAATCAGAATTAATATGTTTCCTCATAATTTTATATGTCAGTCAATTTGGACAGAGACACATTATGTTCTACATATCTATATCGAACGTATTCGCAGTTGACATCTTTACTTAGTCCTGTACATTTCACCCTATTATGCCGACGTTCTTAAATGCCTAACATGGAACCGTTAAAAGTACAATTCATGCATACACCACACAAAAAGCCCTTTCATTGCTATTATATATAGACAATTTAGACAATTATATAGTCTAAATTGAAGCAATTAACTAGCAGTTTCATAGGAAGTAGAAGTCACGACCTTTTGGAAATATATTTGGACAGCTGCCATTTCTGCTCGTTTAAAAATCCATTGTTATTATGTGATTGAGAGTAATGACGACAAGATATTACCACTGAGCGTTGGTTTTCAAGACCGATGATGTTTTTCCTAAAGCAAGCTCAATCGGTTTCCAATGACAAGGTTTTAGAAGATTGGAGTATTTACCAGCCAATCTTCATCTGCTGGCGTCACGTACCTCAAAAATGATTCAATTTTGAAGTCCACCAAACCGGCTTGTAACAGCCTAATAATATTTCATTGCGAAAGTATATTCTTTCTTCGGTACTTCTCGACATTTAACGATTTTTGAGACCGTTGATAAAGTGTTACATCGAAAAACGTCTTTTTCTTCAGTTAGCTAGCATATATATTTTCGTCTCGTTCTAATACCTGTTTTTTGTTTTATCTGTGTTAGTACAATGCTTTGTAAAGCTTGCCGCTCTCTTCCATGACTGCTCGTCTGTTAATATTGCAACTATTATACGCATGAGTGCTAGCCGCATTGGTTTGCTATCTTCCTTAAACGCCGGACAAGATTTGAATATACGCTGGGACATGCACTAATACGACACCGATATTTTTCGAAGTTCTGATGGCGTGTAGGCAGCTGGGTTAGTGAGTTCGTTAACGACTCGTGTCCGCATTCGTACCATACACCTAAATTAGGAATCAGAACTTCATACAAAACCGTAGTTATCTGGGCACCTGCAATTAATTTAACTGCGGCTCCTTCACAAGAAGGTTTATTGGCGGACATGAATCCGCTTGTCCTTCAATTCCCGGGTCATACGAAGTTTTCAGCGACTGAACTGGGTGGAAGCCGTGGCTGCACTGCAGTTTTCTCTTCGGACGCTGAGGGTCATTGTGCGCGTTGATTTTGTTATTATTGATTTTTTTTAGATAGAGGCAGTATATAGCATAATGCTACCACTTGAGGCTACCTTAGTCCTTCGGAGCAGGAATCAAAAGTAGGACGCTGTTTAGATCGCGTACTGAATGTTTGTTGTGTCATTGCCACTTTGGTATCGCGAAAAACCAAATCTTTGCACTTTGTAAGCCGCCTCGCCGTGGATCGCCCATGTCTCGCTTAGGTATGACCCTATAATCCTCCGTAGATATGATGAGATATCGAATGATCTTAAGAAGTCATTTATCACTTCCTAGGTTACCAAGTTGAATACATTTTTAACGCCCAGAAGGACCGTAAGACAGCATTTTCTAAACTGAGGGGCATAAGCTATTCTGCAGAAAACCGACTGCTTTTCTGCATTTTCGAGGACTTTCATAATAACCGTGTGTGTAGAGTGTTTTTTTTGACATCATGCTGGTTGCCTAAAGATGCGTTTCTTTTGTCCTGCTCCCTTACTGGCCTGTGGTGAATTTTGTGCTTCGCGACATATGACAGCACTGGAAGCATGCTTATTCGTTGGTAAGTCAATAGATTCTCTTGTGATGTTCCGGTTTCGGGATACTTGAAAAGGGGAACGTACTAAAAAACATGCCGATGAGCCACCATGATGGCCCCGCCCCGCTTTCATTTGTTTGGCGTCCCCGACAAGACATTAAAAAATAACTGTATTGCGACTGGGTTTTTTATTCATTGATTTTTATAATATAGTACCCTTAGCCATTAATTCTGAATGAACAGTCGTCTGAGTTACCTTTTTGTAAATATATTCAAGGACTTGACCCATTAGGAATTCAGCCGTCATGAGTCTTGCCGGGCTTTTTTAGAATTTTTCTAACGGATCTATAAGGCAGCATGCCAACCATACAAGCAGATAACAACTTAAATAGTAACTCTTTATTTTGCATTAGTTCCTTGTTTCCATGGTTATCAATTTCTGATAAGCACTTTTATTAACGCCAAGATTTAAACCAACGCGACTGGATGATTGTTATTTAGTGATCCTATGCTGCAACTAGCTGACCGGAACCTAAAGAGCAAAATTTTCGATGTGTAGCATCTCAGGCCTTCTAATTCGACGACCCCTCACGTGTATACACGTCGCAAGACCGATAATCTAGTGCAAAGGTTCTCAATGGAGATGTGTTTGTTTTTTTGTCTTGGTCATGGATATGGTGCCGAGAAGGCGAAACTTCGATAAAAGATAATAACTTTCGTTCTAAGCGGCCGATGGTGATAATCGACGTGTTTTGATGGTCTCTGCGAGACAGGCCCCAGATCACTCGATTAGTCAAGCAACTGTTGTTCTAATCTAACGAGATATCCTGAATTGCTAGTACAAAGTTTCGCATGTACAATTTCAATACAGAATCATTGTCGGAACTTGCACTATTTCTCCGCTATTCAGATCGCACTATGTTTAGCAATGAACCCTTTGAGTCCCACATTTTACCTCAACCAACTAACTACTACTATATCGTAAACATTTATGTTTAAAGTTCTACACGTGGTACTTTTTAGTAGAATGTTTAAAGTAGAGTACTTGTTTAATACGAAAACAGAATTAGTTCGTATAACTCATCAAGGTTCTTGCCTATGACATTGAACCTATTACGCGCACAACCTCGTTTGTAGCAAGCATTATCTACAAAAGCCGTAAGATCAGTAAGATTACGTTTGACCCAAGTCATGGTTTTGCATTCCAATGTCCCAATAGACAACGACTTACAAAGATTACAAGAGCTTCAACTCAACAATTGTGAGCTTCGTTTCTATTCATTCTCGACTACATGCCACCCTAAAATGAAACAAACAGCTAAATTGACTGGATCAAGCGAGACAATGGCCTGAGAGGCCAAATTTGACCAAAGAGATCAAGAATAGTTTTTTCATGGTTCGAACAAACCAAACAATACCCGCAGGGTTGCCTGGCTATATGAGATTTGAATATCTATTGATATAACACGCATTGTTTATGTTACATTGTTCTTATTCGTATGCATGCTTTTTTGTACCAGCATATACCATGGTTTCAATATTAATATTCAAGAACAGACACGTTCGAAAAGACGTTATTGAATTTGTGCGCGAAATATTAATAAATGAACTTAGAGCACTGTCCTGTAGATACACAAAAGTTTGAACTTCACATAATAACAGACGTTTATTAATGCGAACGCGCGAAATTCAAAAATGTACAACGACAAAATCTACTTCAACAGGCCAGAGTCAGCGCTCCGTAGTTTGATGTTGAGCCTCTTTGTGCGTAACGATTTTTAACCAAATCGAAACAAAAGACATCGAAGAGTTAAACGATCAGCGGGGAATGCCCCACAGTTTTGCCAACCGAGAAGTTTAGACTTCGCAGATCCTCGAGCCACTAGGCACATTTTCCCTCAAGGCCATATCATTTTTTTCTTCTCGTAAATGGCTGTGATGATGAGTCCTTCCATTCAGGTAGTGGCTTATTAATCTTTTAGACTTCAAATATAGAGCTCTTTTTTACTACGCTATTACTTCGCCAAACTAGGTCTTTAGGCTCAAAATTACTGAAACTGGTATGAATATGAAGAACGCTAACGCTGTGGCTGTTATTTTATTGGAAATTTTAAAATATTAAGTTCCCCTAAATGACTGACCTTATTTAGAGATTTGACGTTGTTTCACATGATCAGAGAAAATCCAGGGTGACTTCATTCCGCTTGACATCCTGATTTCTTAAATCTGTTATGCGAAAATATTTTTTTAATTTCACTCAGTTTGTTTTCACTGCGAGCAAAGCGTTTGTGATTCAACTTTGTCGATTGGTTTATTCATAAACATAAGCTGCGTTCGAAACATCATCTTTTAACATTTCCTAGTAATTTTTTCTTCGAAGAAGATTCTCCTAGAGTCTTCGACGGGACTTCCAGAAGTTCTACTTTGTCACATTCAAAAAACATTTGAGCTTCTCTAATATTCATTAGATAGATTTTGCTTTGATAAATCATACTTTTGAGTCGCTCAAAATTCAAAGCGATATTTTGTTTCTATAATAATATCGTAACTACGCCTCTGGCAAATGATGTAAATCCTCTATGGGAGACTCATTTACTTATCACAACTGACATGTCTTAATTATTGGAAATAAGTGCAGCATGAATAAGCCCATTTATGACTCCGTTACCTTATGACGTTTTAGACGTCGTTAAGCGTACTACAAAAAGTACATAACAGACACCATAAATCTTGCCAGCTGTTCACCCTCCAGTCACAAGTTTGGTCCTTGTTTTTCTAAGTTTAACAAAACAAGTTTTTTTCAAACTTTAAAGAGAACTCATAGGGATGCTTGCACGAGTATCGACGAGTGACCAGGACAACGCAAAGCTCGAACATACAGACACATGCTGTATATGCACATATTATTTCATTGGTCTCCCATTACGCCTTTATATCAGTTCCATGAGAAAGAATCTGCATCGAACTATGAAGGACTACGCAGCATTCATGCAACAATTCGAATCCAGGCCACGTTTTATTATGATAATTATTATTCAAGATGACAAATAAAATTACGATTCAGCAAAAACTGTTAAGTGATCTGATATAATGGATTCGTGGTCGGCGTCCTGCAATTCTTCCTCTTCCTCGGCGTAGTCGGCTGGTTTGAATACGCCTTCTTGTATGTGAAGCCCTTCCAAATCCACGCTCGGCCATGACGTACCGCTCCTAACTCATTCAAATTTGACAGGTTAGATTGTTTTTATAGGGTGCAAATAGGCGAGTCTATACGTCTTTTTGTCTAGGTAAAGCCGCTACAGCATTAATTGTAAAAACCAGAAGAAAACTTCATTCAAATCAACTTCAAAAGTGGGGATTTCGAAATTCAAATATGAGTGAAACAAATGCTCAATAAGCAAACCTAGTAATTCGGTCGCAATGTTGCATCTTTTTTTTGCATTCTGCTAAGCATGAAAACTTCCTTCTTGGGTCAACAACCTATCTTAGTGCCTACATATTCTATACATATCCTGTACCGAGTCGTTCCTCTAGTAAACTTTCTCAGATATAGGCGCATTTGTATTTCGAGATAACAACTTACACAGATATTTTAGCAGCCATTCTTTCGCTTAGGGCGCGCAAGAAAGACGCCAAGGGCGTCAGCACGTGAAAATATAAACCCAACAAAAACAAATGAGTAGTCACCAATAAGACCATTCGAACGCTTTCAGGTATAGGCTCAAGATGGCTACGGGCTATCTGAAGCCACCGCGCTTCCGGTACGGTGAAGTGCTGTTCTGATTGAAGTGGTTTTTTCATATTCGATAATTTGCGTAACGCTTTCTAGATAGTGTGTATTAATCGATTGGATTCCGTATGATAAAAAATTTACCATCACCACACAGAACTATATTAATATGATTGCAAATTCTCTACAATCAAAAAAGCATCAGATTCCTTCTTAAAGCCTTTCTACTTCGTTATTTATTAGGATTCATAATGCAAACAGAATCCCCCACTATAGGGACAGAAGCTTTCCTATTTTCATGTAACACATCGTTATCGTATTATGTACGCTATAAACGAACTGCCTGCAAATTTCGAAACCTGCTAACATTCAGCATCGTCATTTGATAAAGTTGCCCTCTTGAAAGATTTCACTCAGAGCTGCCGATAAACCAGCAACAACAATACTCTTTCTCTGGTATCGTACCTGCGATTTATCTTAATTATGCTCGTTTCGGAGTAAACAACTAGCTAACCTAGCTGCTATACATTTCGAAGTTTTCCCTAAGACCTATTCGAGAAAATTCGAGTGTAAGATGTCCAAATCAAAAGAGTCAAGAGAGACCACCTAAACAATTAACTCCTTATATTAATTGAAGTTTTGCTAAAAATTAAGTTAATGCCTTAATTAGTTAACTCTGCTAATCAATGTTTCTTGAGCATACTAATGTTCAAACATATGCCTCGACAACCTCTGCAAATAAATCAGGTTACTAGAATTCAAGCGGAGACAGGCGACGCTGGGATCTTATTGTGTGTTCGTTGTATAATTGTTACTAAATACTTAACAGAAGTTCATAACAACATGTGTTCTATTTTTGCCAGCGTATACTTTATTCGTCGTAGGCAGTATCACTACGAGTCCGAATGACTTCACCACTATCCACCACGCACAAATTCAGTCTCGTCTGTTGATTACGCTATTCTAAGAAAAGTTTATAACAGATATACGTATTTAGTTGAACAGAACACTACGCACGTGGGACACCAACCTTGGATCAAACCCCCTGACCTTGACCTGGCTTCTTTTTCGCGTCGGGAGATGACGCCTACTTTGCTCAAAGACACTGATGGTATGTCAACGAAATAGCTATTGGAATCGGTGTTGCTAGTCCTGCGAATGCCTTTGTTTCCCTCATTATTGCTATTTTGATCATGATTGACGGTCGTCAGCCTCTCCAGTATTCGCGCCGTCTCTTGTTCGCCCTGTGCGTATGGTACGATTTCAGCGACTGTATGATCAGGCGAAAAGCACCGATTTATGTTGCATGTCATCAGCCGGCTTTCTTAATGGGAAGACATTTACCAGTAGCCGTCTAATGATTACCCGCCGTAGAGCTGAAAGAATGAGTTTGAATCAGCGGCATTTGCATCATTCGCTCTTACTCGATGGATTGCTTTGTTCAGATCAGTAGTATTTTTATCGTCGTTCTCTCGCTTATCCCAGCCATTCAGCTGCAAGCAGCTTGAAACCGCTAGTTTATGGTTGAGTCGCCCAATAGCTCCTTTTTTTTTCGTCATCTTTAGTAATAGTAGTGAAATAACGTGGGCTGACAAATTATCTGCACCATTGCATATATTGCTCGTCTATGCTAGTATACTGTGTAAGCATCCGGTAGCACATCTGGCGTTGAATCCAGTGTGAGCACTCAGCCTACAATTGGGATGGGTATGTCTACGTGGTGACAGCTGGTACTATCGAAACAATACCGTGGCAGAAACTTCAGCTCCTTTTCAACACGACGGCAATTATAGGGTAAGAGAAAATGGCGGGACTTTGGGGGTGAAGGTGAGGTACCACCGGTGAAAAGCGTGTTCGCCAATAAGCCCAACTCATTACGACAATAACGACAGCTGCGGTTACCGCTGTCTTGCTGCCGAGAATCACTTGAAATTGTCGTCTGGATTCGTGTGTAAGCTCTGTTCGAGCCGGGCTGCTGAGCCATAGAGGTTAAAGAACATTAGCGCACGCCTTTGAATATGATCTAATAAATGGTCATCTCCAGCTCAATTAGCTGCTAAATTAATAGAATTGAGTATATATAATGTAAAGTGTGTACGTGTTCTCCGTGACTCCCTGTGTGTACCCTGTCGTGCTTGCATTTTGTGACAGTGTATATTTTGTAAACATATAGCCCTGGTGTGTTTACGATGAGGGTATGTACTAGCGCTCAGTGGTGGCCGTGCTCTTTTCTGCATAGGAACATAAATTCTAATCTACTTTCAACCCTATAATACATAAGCAGTGATTATTCAAGCTTAGTTTCTCGGCGATGTTTACCACGGTTTGTGCGTATTTTGTATTAACAAACGACTTGCAACTAAGCACTTTTGTTCGCTTCCAGCTATCCGTTAGTATTTTCAGAGTTGTCGAACGAGAAATTGTTACCATTCTATTCGAATTAACCTTGCATTGTTTTTCCGTTGTCTTTTGTTAGGCCATACTTGTTGTAGCATGTTCTTTGAGCTACGCTCTTGGGCAGGAGCTCGAGGTAGGGCGTGCTCGTAATGAGCGCGAGTCACTTAAAAGTAGTTCGGGTGGCCGTCAGTCTACACTCTCCCCACCGCCCGCTATCATTCCCTCACGACAGACATCATCGAAAGTAGTCTTCCGAAACGATAATCATCGAGAAAATACTATCAACCACATAGACAGCGAGTTTCAAAAGCAGAAATTGCCGGTAGGTAGCGCGGAAAATGTTCGGAAATTGTTCGGTGCTATCTAATAAGCATATAAGGCTCTACATTTGTAATACTTGCTAAAATAGAATAGCCCAAGATAAAGCATATTTGAAGCAGACGACGTCCACAAGATGTTCGAAAACAATCTCTTTCTCATATCACAATATTGGAAACAGTTACCATATATTCGACTCTGATAATATGTTTACAGTCTTGTGGGATCCCGTACCACTGTTTTCTATTCCCAGCTGGGAAGCTGATATACTCATTAAGCAACCTCTAAATGCTCGAGAAAGGGAAATATGAGGACTACAAATAGCTGCTTCGATAGAGGTTTTGTTTATCACTATGGTGCTACATATGTCTTTGCTTCCTAATTTTAGGAAAACACTCCCCAGCCATATGATTTTGGCTACTCTATTCAAGATGAGTATGGAAACAGCCAGTATCGCCAGGAAACTGGCCATCAGGGCGGAATTATACGAGGATCATATGGCTACACAGATGCATTGGGGACCTACAGAAAAGTAAAATACATTGCTGATGGGAACGGTTTCCGCGCTGAGGTGCTATCGAATGAGCCTGGTGTGAAAGGCGAAAATCCTGCGTCTGCATCCTTTATCGTCGATGTACCGCGTCAGACATTCCAGCCTGCGGGATTTTTGTCGCCGCCATCTTCAATCTCTAAACGCTCAAACGTTCCGCGGCGTTTTCCGTCGCAACGAAGGTTTCCCTCAGCATCAGTAACTTCTGCCGTTGTTTCGACCGCTGCTACACTAAGCTAATTGAATAAAAATAAACAGGCTCTTGGCTGTAGGCAACCAGTCACTGACCAGTGGCTGCACCCTATAAGCAAAAATTGTTTACTTAACATATAGGACTGTTCGGTAAGGAAGGTCTGTGTGATAAGAATCAATAAGTCCAATCTCGAAAAGGTTTGTAAGCATAAGAGGGTATGCGATAAACGTTTTAGCAATACGCATCGTACCCATAATGAATGGGCAGTCCAGAAATCGCATTAAAAAATCTAAGTTCAGAGCAAAATTTAAATCCTCGTTACATGAAGACTAAATTATTTCATATTTTCAGTCAATCGACAAAACTGCCAAAGCTCCTCGTGTTTGAATACCTCAAGTCTAGCGAAATGCTGTTTCTGAGTGATTGTTGAATTAAATAATATGCAAAGCTTATGTTGCGTCTATGAAACTTCTGCTGTGCAGAAAAGCTTCATCGCGTAATGTATAAGTAGATGAACTTTTCAACATTGACATCACCGTAGCATAGCTGGGCAAAGCTCAAATAAAGCATACAAAATAATATAATGTAAAACATTTTAACGAAGTTTTTTTTACTTCTCAACATCGTGGCATATATAGACAACACCTCCGCTTATGAAATTATAGTTTTAACTACATATTAATTATATCTGCTCATATCGCAGGAAACAAGAGCCTGACTGTTAAGCTAGTATTACAAGTAACGTTGGCAACGAACGCCTGGTTCGACTGTGCATAAGCCCCTATTTTTATTCTTTGAATGCCGTTTATTTCGGCATGCTTGATTTAACACCTCAAAGGAAGTTGTACATTAATCAAGGACCTTCATTGCTTTCATTAGAATATATATTTAAAGGGTGAACGTTTGTAAATATATGTAGGCGATTCTTAATTAGTCTGTATTTGTCTAAAATGATTTTTTTTACTTTTTCTTTTCTGATACAAGTTGAATTTGAAGGTCGTCAGTCTAGAATTACATTTGAGGCAAAATTAGCACAGTAACACTCTCGATGATCTTGATGACCACCGATTATTTCGGAGCACTCAAGTTTCTTGAACACTACCTAAATAATGTGAAATTACTTCTTATCCAAAATATATAGATTATAACAAATTTTACAGTCTTCTATATTCTTCTTATATTCATTTTAAACGATCACGTCTGAGACGAGTTCTTTGTCGCACGTGTTTTCTTACAGAACCCTTATTCCTCAAGCTGGAGGTTGTGTGATTAAGCTTTACTATACGAATCTTGCCCTTATTGCATGGTTAACTGGTTCGTTTAGTACTGCGGTAAGGTCTAAATTCCACTTCTACTGTCAGTTTCATAGCTTAAGTTTAAGTAAGCACTTAAATGATGGTAGTATGATTTATTCTTAAACAGTTTCCTAGTATGCAATGTTCTCCTCAATAAGTTCCATAAACCATCAAATCGGAAAACATTGCACCTTTGAGCTTCTCGTTAAACCCTAATTTGAAACATAAACGTAAATTAATAGTACTAAAGTTGTCCAAAGTTTTTCAAAAAACTGCTCCATTATGCTGTGTTGGGTGTGTTAGCGCCGGTTGTGGTTAGATTTGAAGAACAAATAAGTTTTATTAAGTCAAAATGCTTATAAAACGGTTTGCGTCCGACACACCAGTGACGAAGCTTCAGATCATTCAAACCAGCGCATGCAGTCTTGTGTCTTGGAACACTTTGTAGTTTGGAAGACGAAAATCGACTACTAAAAACCACGCATCATGTTTCGTGCCACAGGCGCGAAAGTCAACTTTGCTCAAGTTATGCCGGTACTGTAAAAGACTCTTGGATTTCACGCTATGAGTCTATGTCAAGGGCACAATTTTTCAGGGTACAGAAGAAATCACGAAAAAGGCAATATAGCCCATGCAAGTGCATCGCCGAATTGCAGAACAATGATGCCCCTTAGACGAGTCAACCTGAGACGATCATTTGGAAGCGATAAGGTTTACATCAACGATTGTCCTGAAAGACGTCAATGTCGCGTAAATGCAGACCTGTCAATAGCCTCTTTCAGGAAAACTTAAATTCACTCAAACTTGAGTCAGATTACGTCATTACAGGTGGCCAGACGTGAGTATGACACAATCGTAGGTGCAAGGTCCAAATTAAAGTGAAGCTTTTTCTCGTCGGATCTCGATTATCGGAAAGTTGTACGTTATGGATTTGTACCGAATAGTTCTACGGTTCGTTTTAGGAACGTCGCATAATACTGTTCGTTCAAATGGACTAACCCCACGAGAACAAATTGTTAGTTTTGTATCACGATCACACCGGCTTGCTGTCACTATCCACATTGCTTTGCTTACAAAAAAAGCTTAACGCCTTTGTTTCCTGCACCAGTGCACTAAGAAGGTCTAGTCATCGGTGACTTTTTTTGTTCACAAAGCCTGCTAGACGCTTGACAGCAGGAAACTTTAATACAGATGAGGGTATTTGAAAAAAAGAAAGTTGAGGCCTATATTTAGAAAATAGCAGGAATTATTTTAATGGAGATGAGGTTGATCCTAGGCACTTTAGGTATGGACAGTTAGTAATGAGCGGAATGCTCGATTTTTTTTTTAACCAGCAGTACACGACATAAAATATATTTTATACCAATTATCAGTAGTCCTGCTAGTTTAAGTGCGGAAATTTTTTTAATAGAATGTGGGGGTAAGATTCTCATTCGTAAAGATATATCAAAACCTAGATCGAAGAAAAAAATGACGGCAGGATAACATAGATATTTTCTTGTAATGGCTAATTTTTCTTTTAAATCTTACGAGTGCGAATATACTAAAAAATTTGGTTCTATATAAAGGAACAAGCTATTACAAAGACCTACACTAAATTATGCTGGGGTTCTAGTCCGATGTCAATGGCATACACTCATCCGCAAGTATTATTACTACTTTTAGGTGAAAAGTAGTTCTTTCTATAAGAAAACAACTAACCCCTCATCGCAGACAACAATGCGTCATTTTTGGAATCTGAGCGAGAATTAGTTATGATCCAATCCGTACGCGCTGGGCAAACCCCCACCGAGACTAGGAACTTCTTGAATCATACTGAATTGACAATAGAACTCGCAAGTTAGTATGCGACTGCAGAAGAAGCAGTATCATAAAAGTTAGACAGGTTCTCTCTGAGCTCAATAAAGCCAAAAATATTTACTAGTATTTATGATTTACTCTTTTCAAGACTGAAGCAGCAAATCGTCTTCCAGCTTTCTTTAACAAGAACTGTTTTATTCTTGACATCACTAAACCTTTTTTCTTCAGAAAGGGGAATGTGAGGAAAATTCACTATAGATATTTATCTACATTACCTACAAACTAGTGTGCAATTATGGATAGCTAGAATATCTCAAAGAAGAAAAGACATCAACAAGGTGGTTTACCGATTAGTGCAGATTTGACTGCTTGAGAATACAAGCGTATTCTGTGGAGGATAGATTTGGCCGCTGAACAGCCTAGATTTGAACCCGTTGGATTCCTATGTCTGAAGTTTCATTGAGCGAGAGTCCAACACGTCTCAACATAAGAATGCCAACTCACTTACTTGTGCCTTTTTCAAAAAGGTCTTTCGCAAGGGGAACATTCGAAACGAGCATAGAATGAAAGCTCTGTTCGTGACAAATAATAGTTATATTTCGCAGACATGATCGGCAGGAATGACACTACTAATATACATAAGAAATTCAGTTGAAATATTCTTTTTTGTGTAGATACTATTGAAAACAGCACAAGAAAGAAGTCCCTGTATCGGTGCCGTATTAATATATATTAGAATTAAAGGGTTTTTACTCGCGAGTAATTCTTAACCTGTACCCCATCTACATTGAATCATCCCCCGACGTGAACCGTGAGCTATTACCGCGGAATTCTCTAGAAGGGGGCTCAGCGTGTAGCTTGGCCCATCTCAGTTGCCCGCCTGTTTTTATTCACCACAAGCGTTGCGGAACATCAGCCCTGATGTGAAGCACTAAGTCACGTTACTTTTTCCACCGGTTGTTGACTATCCGTTTTGTTGTGTCACCGACATATGGACTCACGATGCCTGTACCCATTAAGACGAAGAGACACACAATACATGATATCTGTTGTAGTTGTTAAGGCCGCTGGAACTATGCGAGTATTATTTCATGCACGGTATTCTTTACCATACTCGCCTTATAAGCCTAACCTCAGGGTTTATCCGTAAAGTAGTGTGCCCAAGTGGTCTAGAGCGCTGCTTTTAGGCACCTGTCTTTTCGAAGGCATCCGTTACTGTTATCGGTCTTTTCGACGGTTCTCCGAAATTCAGCCAGCTCTGGAATAAAACACTCAACCAGGTATTACTTCTGCAACCAAAAAAAAAAGCTGACATTTATTACAATATGAAAAAATACAGTTAAGAGCGAATTTTTACACTTCTACGTGACTCTCATGACCGATAGCCGGCACTTTTTTTTCTTTATTAAACTCATTCATGGACAATCGTAGCCTAGATGCTCAAGTATTGTCTCTCCGTAATTCACGTAAAATCCCGTCTAGCATATTCAGATCAATATGTTCAAAATACCACTATGCTGTGCTGCTGTAAGGTATAGCACGTTCTACACGTTTGGAGAAACATAGATTTCCTTTTTGCCTGCAAAATTGCACGCGAGTTGTAATCTCATTAGTACATTTGTAGATTAACGTGGTCGTATTCAAACGACTCGTCTGAATACAAACAGGTACGATGAGTTTTAAGCAAAACTGTTTCTGACCGGCACCACACTGCAGGTCCATAGAAAAAAAGGTACATTGAGAACTGAGTCCGGCACAGCACGAATTGCCGCTTTATTTTTGATTGTTGACCTCTAAATTACGTCAGCTTGACGGCCGTCTCTTTTGTTCGGTGTGATTATCGAGACATGTATTCATACAAGCCTTCGTTAGCAAATCATCGGTCATCATCAATAACCATACTTGAGTGTTTTAACGTAATCCATAAAGACAAATTTCGTCTGAAGTTTGTCTGGTCCTCATTGATGTGCTTTAGCTTTTTTTGTTTTGACTATAATAGATTACAACTTTAAAGTATGTTCAATTGAATCAGCCATACGTGGTTCCGAGCGCGAGTATAATATTCTAACGTAACCTCATTGACCAGTTCATAACTCTAAATACCTTTTAAATGTTTTCACTGAGTATAGTGACAGTGTGTAGCAATAACGTGCTATGGCGTTACAATCAATAACAGTGAATGGCTAGAGACTAGTAAGGTATTCATTCTATCCAGATACGAAACACTCATTGTCATTAAAGATAGCTGATATGAAAGACGCACGGTACTTGGTACAGCAACAAGTTTATCTCCGTCATAGCCTATATTCATAGTTATTCTTTGTTTACATGGTTTTCAAGTTCGTCATCTACCTGATCATTTTGTGCTGTTGTTAAGACCAAAGAACCGTTGCGACTGGCATCGATTTTACCGCGCTGAGGTGTAGAAATTTCCTCATCTTCTTGAAGGAGTCCTTTTGAATTTTCATCAACTTCATGAAGTAGCTTTCGAGAACCTTGATTGCTAGCCTGAAAAGGTTCTGAAGGGGCCTCAAACGGGGCGCCATCCGTCTGAGCCAAAGAGGGAGAAGTTCCCGAGTTTTCGTCGGGAATGAATAGAGCTGTCTCAGAGTCCGGTACGTTCGAAGTAGGTCCATTTTCAAGACCCAATCGGTGAGCCTCTAAGGTAGAATACTGCGTCAATCTCAGCCTATCCTCGTCGGCGCAAAAGGCGATCATTGAGGCGTATGTAGAAGCAACTGCATCGGTTATCATCTTAGAACTGCGAACAAAGCCTTCAAATTAAAACAAAACTTCCTTACGTTTAATACAACACCTGTGTATTTGCTATAAACGTCATAAATGACTGGATACGTATTAAGCGTTGTCTTACTATCACAGTGAACATACTGGTAGAAAGCAATGTACATTATCAGCTGTCTTTAAAATGGAAACCTGCTTCGCTAAGAAATGCTTCCCTTTACACGAAGTACATTGCGTAATTCCAAACTGCATGATTATATGAATTCAAGAATAATTTTAATTTAATCAAACGAATGTGCTTCGCAAGCTTTGCCCTATATGTTTAGATATACTCAAGATTAACTTACACTTTTCCTTTCAAGGATAACACGTGTTGATCCTTGGGATCCATCGTTTGGTCGGCAATTGAGTCCTGTCCTACAACCGACAAACAGCTGGTGTCCGCACGAGGTTCACTGAGTCGCTCGCGGGGCAAATGATGTTCTTCCGGCCCCTCTGGGTAGATTTTTTCGCCCCCGAAAGTATCGCTTGCTTGTTTGGATTTATTTTGGTGTTCGATTGTGGCGTCGGTTCGATTGCCACCCGTGGAGTTCGTGAGGTTCGCAGGAGCTAATTCGCAAAAGAAACATATTAAACGATATACATAGACTACAGACTAGAATCTCGAACATAAAAAGCACAGTTGAAGTAGCAAATAATGCTAGTATTACAGACTATATTACAAATAGCACAACGTTTAGCTCATCGAATGCCTAGCTTCCTGCAAATACTACATATAGCGAACAATTAGACGATAACAGGCTTGGCGAAGTATAATTTGTTTTGGTTTCTTCGGCCAGTTTGACTCACAGCATTTCCTATAAGCTCAACAGGAATCCAACGAGTAACTACGAGTCTTACAGTTGTTGACAGCACAGACGACCATCGTTTAGAAGTGACAGCAAAGAACTGAGATTGCAAAAAAAACTTGTTAGGAACATGTAACTTATATTCGCACCGTATTGAAACATACAGACTGCTTTGACAAGGGTCTCGGTAATAGGTAGCACACAAGAACAGCTTGAAAACAATGACAGAAAATAATAAGGAGAAAAAGTAAGGGTGATAAGTACAATGCTGAGTAATGGTGCCAAGGCTCGTGCCTTTGGCTGCGACAGAAGCAGTAGTCAGGCCCGTTAACTCTGCACCCGTATCTTGCGAGTGGCTGAACTCAGAATCTCTGCACGTCGACGGTACAGTGGCAGCGGCTATTAGTTGTCCCGGTCTTGGATCTGGCTGCTCGAACATCACCATTTCGTTGTCCTGCTGCAGAGTCCCTGCTGACGCTATCCTAGCAGTGCTTTCTGTCGTCTCACTAGGGTCGAGCATTCTGCCACTATTGCGCTCAAAAGGCGGCTTGAGGTCGGGATAAGATCGACGCCTTTTCACACCTGGATTTGTTCCATCTGTTCCACGGGTCGTACCACGACCGCCAAAGACCTGGGCCACCCCAGTGAGGAAGCAATTTCCCGTGGTTATTATTGCGGGCATTGGAGCCGCTACCGCCTGTAACAATTGATGCCACGAATGATCAAATTCGTAAAAAAAAGATGAGATTTATTGCGGCCACTCGAACGGCGTTCAGGCGACAGGATGTTTATGCGAAAAATCTCGAACCGCGCTAGTGGTGGACCCATTGTAAAAGGTGGCGACACCTCAGGAAACTGTGCTGTAAAAAAATTCACGTTTCACGAAGCGACTTTGTCTATTATTTTTGTAGAGCAATAAATTGTTAGACACCATAATTAGGTACAGTGGATTCATTGGAAATGCATTACTCGATGAATATATCGACATGAACCGAGCGGCATACACAAAATGCTATGTGTATTCATCGCCGTAATTGATTTTATTATCAAATCCACGAATCGACAACAACCTGTCTAGTTTTACTTCAGTGATTCAACCATCTATCAGTTTTATCCCGGTAACATCATGATTTCCCGTACTATGATGTGAAAAAGTGGCCCGTGTACGAACAAATATCTAAATCTATTACCCCACAGTAATTTCACACAATTTTGTTTAAGCTGATTTCTCCCCAGTCCGTAGTGCACTGAAATTAGAAAGATGACGTAGGACATTTCACGCTACAACAAGCGTGTTCACGCTACAAGAGGCGTAGGGGGAATTTTCTCAGTGGTACAACCTGTGCTGTGCGACTACCTGGGAAATTACCTGAAAGATTAAACTTTCGAAAACATTTAAGGTAGCATTGACAAGTTTATGACCCTGTCTAATCTTTGTTTACGCACGACGTCTCGATGGAGTGTTTATTTTGAGGCCCTTTTCGAACCGTAATCCTTGTGCTCGCACTATAGAACTAAGCTTAGCTAAGCTTAGTTAACATATTAATGCCATGTGTAGTATGTTCATGTATCTCCAGAATGCGCTTCGTTCATAATTCTCGGTGGATTTTAGTTTTCTGAAAATGCATCGACGTAATTCTGTGATACATGAGAGAATTTTTTACTTTATTACGATACACTCTTACAATTGTTACAACCCTTATCGTCTCATATGAACACACCCACGCTGTGCCTTGGGTAACGTTCGGCCGAGTTTTCTGATTCGAATTTGCCGCTTAATTCGCCATCCATCCCACATGAAACAAAGCAAACTGTTTAACGTGAGCCGATGAATAAGGCTCGGTCTACGTCCAGGTGAGCTTCGTTCCACCGAGAATACAGCCCTCTAATGCTAAACTTTTCTCTTACACGTCACTCCAACAGTCATTCATCGGAACGATCCAGTCTAGCAGTAGATTTTTGAAAAGCATATTGTCAGATCTTCAAACATTTCGGCATACAAAGAAAGCAAACGACTATATATTGCCAAGGTAGATGGTTTATCTGCACGGAAACAAATAGCAACTGTTACCATGGTCCTGTGGTGCAGGCGATTCGTGGGCTGTGGGAGCGTTGGAGAAACCTGGGACTGTGTAAAGACGGTGCCAGGGGATGGCTGGCTTCCGTGGATGTTGTATGTGTAGGTTGGATGAGATGCAAATCCAGTCCTAGCACGAACTGCAGTACTCCTGAGCGTGGCCATCCAAGGATTTTGGTAAGTAACGTAACGACTTCCATTTAGTTCTTGTTGAAGCTGTGAAACATTCGGCACAAACAGCGCTTGAGACTGGGCCGACTGGGCTGATGGATGGCTCGCCACCTGTCTGCAAAATAACGGTTTTCACACAGGGCAATCCGTACGTAATCAGTGATTTTTTCCGTTCATCTAAAGACATTGTTATTCAGTCATAATACGCCGAGACAAGCTTTGAAGAATAATTGCAGTTCTTAATTATTGTATAAAATGTAAATAAGATAGGTGTTTCGATTAGACAAAATATTGTGCAAGCTATATTTGTAAGTTTATGTGATAAACATTTACTAATTAGTACGTCTATAACAAACTACTGGACGCGCCCCAATTTCAAAAATGATGCGCAACACTGTAAGACTCAGCTAGACTGGACTCTCATACAAAATCTATATATACCTGATGTGTTATACAGAGTATGCTTCGCCAATACTGTGAAAAGCTAAATGACACATGATTATTAAAACTAGCATAAATAGTAATTATACATTTGTAGGTATTTTCCTCATGCTTGAAGAAGATAGGTATAACGGCTAATTCTCATAAGCGATACGTACTTCGTTAACTGTATTCATTGGCGTATATAACTCTCGAATACATTAAGGTTTAGTGGCGCGCTATTTCGCCCACCTATTCGATGAATCTTCAATGAGTCGATGAGTTTCTCCAATGTGTCGCTCGAGATTGTCCGCTTGGCTTGTGTAGAATGTGAGACAGATACCACACTGGTAGGGTGTCAAGACTGGGTTAAACATAACCTGTCTAACAAATGTGGGAGGACGTACACATGTGTAGAGTTGAGTCCTGCTGAGTATCCCTGATCGACCGGTTCCAATCGGCCCAACGCTATGAGATGTAACCGGATCCTGGATGCCGTTTCTAGGGTAGCTGGTGACAACCATATTTATTCTTTTTCTACATTTGTTACCACATAAAATACATATTAATTATTTCGCAAAACCGTTGAAATCCTAACGGTGGAAAGCTTTTAACGTTAGTTTACTAGATTATACATTTATTAATATTTATTTTTTCGCACCGCCGTTCAAGTCATCTTGCTAATAACGCACGTATGAGTTAGATCGTTTTTTGATATCGCCATATTGCTGACGTAGATTGAGAATACTTTTAGAACCAATTGTTATGAGCACTCATCAGAGAATCAATCTGCCCTGGGCGTAAGAGTATATTACGCACATATACCTACGACGATTTAGTCAACTATTAATGAAACGGCAGCTACAGTGGACAACTGGCTAAAAATGAAGTCCTGACAACGCCTATATCCAGTATAACCTCAGGAGTAAGACAACCAAACCAAAATAGAGTGTTGTCTACAAAGACAAATTTTTCCATTCTTCGTTTTATTTAGCAGACGCCAACTCTTTGACAACTGACACACCTATCTGAAACTCCGCATCCCAAACAATATCAGTTTTACAAGTCTATATAAAGAATAGACACTGACAACTTACACACACAAACACGTCTGTATCAAAAAAGATATGCGCTCAAAATCAGCTTATTGTGGAAGCGTACTCGAAGCAGCTGACTTCGGTGACGAGCTCGACTGCATAGAAGCTCTCCCTGACCCTCACTTGTGCAGATCGAGAAAGAACGTTTTTTCTATTCGCTACTGACCGTGTTCACCTTCATAAAATAAAGTAGCACTTATGATATTTAGACACGTAATGAATGAACTGAACAAATCGGGCAACAGTTGACAAATAGGATCATGCTTGGTCAGCGTCACTAGACACGAATGCTGTTCACTCCAATGGCAGATGGTAGGCGTACGCACTGCACTAGCCAAAGCACGATACCTGCACGCATTTTATGAGCAGTTAGCTTGACGGTGTTCACGTTGCCTTAACGTTATAGTAAAGACGAGCTCATTGATAAGAACAGTACGACGTGCTAAAGTCGTCAAGGATAATAAAAATCGATGTCTTGCTCTTTTTGCACTCATTGATGCCATTTCTATTAGTATCGGGAAGATAACAGTTCAAATTTACTTTTGTTTTCGCATGCTATGTAGTCGTCAATTCGTAAGAAGAATCAATTATCGACCGGACAGATTTTTGACGTCTAAGAAACACCTGAAAGCCTGAATTTTTTCCAACTTGTTGATATTTAATGTTGTTTTGGCGGTAGCAAATTGTTGTCAAACACAGCTAATATGAATTCTCAGTTTGTTATTATAGTCGGATATATGTATTTGCCATATTTCGTCATTTTAATACAGTCATAAGTAAAAGCGTGAATAATCTAGATTTCTTCCTCCCAATTAGTAAGATCCCATCGCTCTTGAGCGAAACTGAGGCCAGGTTATCTTCGCTTACCCTTTCAAACACTTTAACCAGAGTTTTGTTGTTTGCGCTTTAGATTGTAGTTCCGGTTTGCCCGCTTTCACCATTAATTCAAGGTGAGCAGCCTATGCAATCAGGTCTAGTTCTAACGGCAAATGCCGGAGCTTGAGGATATCGTCCTGATCGAGATTTGATAGCAGTGGCCCTACTGTGTAACCATTTACTATTTTCTAACGTAAACAAAATGTTTATAATGTCCATAAATGGCAGGCGCAGGCCCCATCAGAGAAAGACAATAAGATGTAACTTTACACTCTCTTGGGTAATCAATTATGTATAAACGAACAGCTGGTTTTCCCCGATTGTATTACTAAAGAACGCTATCTATATGAGTAAATTCTATCTGTCCACCCGCCCATAAGTAGTTGCCTTAAAGACCTTGAATCATGTCAGTAGATTTTGATTTCGGATTGCGAACATATTGGGTAAATAAAAAATGACCGGACACATAACATTCACATGTATCAATCTTATTACTGCTACTATAAGTAGTTGCCTTAAAGACCTTGAATCATGTCAGTAGATTTTGATTTCGGATTGCGAACATATTGGGTAAATAAAAAATGACCGGACACATAACATTCACATGTATCAATCTTATTACTGCTACTATAATAATTCCACTACATGTATCAATCTTATTACTGCTACTATAATAATTCCACTACATGTATCAATCTTATTACTGCTACTATAATAATTCCACTATAGTAGAAATACTCATTATTTTAATACTATTAATTTTTCCTTTTATTTGGTTAATCAATAAACTTCATATGAAGTGGCTTTACCATCCGTTCTTTGGAATACGATTCACCATGTCATGCATTCTATCGAGCGCGCTAGGTTCACAGCCTCTTGTTCGCTGTCATTTATATACTATATATGTCATTTATATACTATATATGTACTAAATGTGCTCAACCCGAGGCCAGTATTTTCCAGAACCTAATGCATTTAAATTTACGTATCACTATGTGAACGTTTTCTTGATCTTTACGAGTACGTATTTGGCACGATTGTTGTCCTTAATGCCCACTCACTGGTGGCACAATTATTAGACTAACGCCGTCGGGGGTATCCCTTACGAGTTCATCTGGTAGGTCTGCACAGCGAAGTCTTCCGTCATCCTGGCGTGCATGCTCTTCTCATGGGGGCACTCGGTGATAGGGCCTGCTCGCCCTGTTCAATTGGGTTAAGACTGCTCACCTTCCAGTGGCGAATCAGTAAACCCGTTGTCGTCAGTAGAAACAAATCCACAAATTTACACACCTCTCAGCCACGTGCTTACTCACGCGCCCTAATCGTCAGCTTGGAAAAAAGCATGCTACCAGGCATTTACTTCTCATGCGCTTGAATCATACTGAGGGCACTCCAAGGCTTCAGCCACTCGCAAAAGTGAGAATCGTTCTTTTTTGTATTGAAGCGATAGAGGGTGCTTTGCTTAAATAAGAAGCCGTCTTCAACCTTTTTGTCGTACATTAATTACTAATATCCACCAATGGCTTGCTGCTTGATGCGTAGCGAAATCCGTCAGCCGATAGGCTGACGGATTTCGCTACGCATTTTTATTTGCTCTGGTCAACGAGTCCCATACTTTTCTAATATATGCTCTCGCACTACTTGGACTAACTCAGTATAGGAAGTTATCCTCGTGGCGGTAGGGACATTAGCAAAAGGTGCTGATCTTGCCGTTTTTCCTAAAAAAATCATTAACTCGAGTTTTACAACTAGCTTATTTCGCTAAGAACCTCTTGACACTCACGAACTCAATGAACGTCTCGTCAGCTATCCTATAGGGACGAACTAATTGCTCAGGCGAATCAGTCTCCTCTAAGTAGAAACGCTCATACAGCCTCGCTTTGAAGCTTAGCTCGCACTTAGCTTTTACACTGACCTTGAAATCCAGTTAAACCTGGGCTATTCCTTGCAAACGTCTATGCGCTTGCCTCATGACCTAGCTCGGTGACCATGTCCATTCTTGTAGGAGCCCCTCGTCTTCATCGGCTTGGAACTCCTCTCGTCGGATTCAATCCGGAACGACTTCAAATGAGTCAGCCGTTCGATGTACTTTTTAATGACCTCGGCCGTATCGCCAGCCATCCCACCGAGGCCATTAGAATGATGTGGATTGAATTATCTTCATTGTTGGCTAGGGGAAACGAGCAATTATTTACCGCCGCTGGCTTCGCATTTGTATGATCGTAGATATGTATTTATTCACATATTTAAACTAAAACCATACATAGTTAAAAAAATAGGTCCCAGAGCGTAGATACAAAAAAGCTGTGCTACTATCACCAGTTGGTGATGGCCTAGTGAGTAATGTGTTTGCCTGAGACATGGTGGCCTTGAATTGAATTTGGGCGTAAACGTACCTCATTTCATGCTAGAAGCTAAGCGTCTGATGGCATACCTGACAGCGGTACTAGGCGTGAATCTCAAATATTCAATGCTTTTATTACTTGTTATGCCGCCTCAGCTGTAGTAATATAAGTTGGCACCAACTGTAAAAGGTAAATCCGACATCAAAGTGCATCCGTTTTCGATGTTTCTTGCTGTTTGCATGTGCAGACAGAATTTTGTGCTATTCTCTAGGCTGGCGTGGATCTACTTAGCTATAAACGGAAATCTAAACTGAGACTTTTATCTTTAAGCTATCGGGAAGGTTCCCGGGTTAACAAAGACTAAACGGAGGGTGTCTGTTCTGTCTATAATACTATCTGGTGTAGTATTAAGGGTCTATGGGTAAGATTTCAAGGATATTTATCCGCTACAAAGTTAATATCTGTAATCGCTAAGGGATCCCCACTCAGTTTTCGCCATGCAACAAATGCCGACACGATACGCGTAAAATTAAGAACGTTGTTTAATGTAAGAATGATATTAACGACAGTAGTTTTGCAGCAGTATATCGTGAAGGTGTAATTTATTCCTAATGTGTTCATTCTATGCGTGTTATAAGTGCATAGCCTGACTATAACAGCACAAACAATATATCAACACAATCATGATATATGTGCATTAAGTTTTGCCGACTGGAAGCCTACTCTGAGCCCCACCATTTAAGTTCCGTGTATTAAGAACGTTCCTGTTTCCGCGTTTTAAGGAAAGTGCAGAACAACACACTGATGATAAGACGAGCTTCTCATTTAATGTCACATTATTGTTTTCAGTTGGTTTCATAACTGAATTTATTTAGATTGCTTTTCAACACCTGTACGAACATAGAATTTACTTAGCACGGCCAAGTTGGTTAAGTGTCTGTGTGTAGAGTATTTTGCGGAAATTGCAGAGATCAAGTAATCGTTCAATCGAAGGGCAAGATTCAAACAGCTGATTGTTCCATATTTCAGTTTGTTCCGGTACTCAAGTTAATGCTACTGCACATAAAGAGATTAATGTAAGTGCGAGATACTAATTAATAACAAACATTAAAACACAAAAACTGTAAAACATTATAACCTTATAAAGTTCTACGTACGCCGCAGTCGCTTAAAACTACCAGTTATTATGAAAGGGTATAGTATTAGTGATTCGAATAAACTGCCGTTATTTACGCATACATTACGAGTGATTTTTAAATAAAGCAAGCGATAATATTTAAATCCGTCCAAAGTAGACTTGGGCCAGTATAATTGTGTACACACTGTATCAACGTTAACTAAAGAGATAGCAATCGGGAAATTCGATTTTTGCACTCAACTAAAATTACTTTGGTTTTTTTTTTCGAAATGGCTTTGAATTGCATTTTCACTATCATAAAACTTTTTCTTAGAGAGCATATTTAGAACAATGACCAATTTTCAAGTATAAGAATAACTAATAATTTAGATTAATTAATACATCCGAATAGTTTACTTTTTCCAACTCACGATAAGTAAGAGGTAAAGATAGGTATTTGAAATGAACTACAAATTTTCTGGGTTGGTCAGGTGGAGTCATTTCGGCAACCTTCGAACTTTGCTGCTTATTAATTTATTGTACCTTGTCGTTCGGTCTGCACCTTAACTCGCCCATTTTCAACCTGTTCAGTGTTTGCTACTGTCTTTACATTCTATCTGGGTTTATTACCATCAGTTGCCTATACGATCAAAAAACTGACTGCGTGTTCGACATTAATATTTTTGTGTAGAGAAAATGTATAAATAAGCGACTAGAATTATTTTTGGGGTTTCAGAAGAGGTAAGCATATCTGACAGCATTCATAGGATTTTGTTTTCGCATTGTGAAGTTTTCCATATCTGAATCTGGACGGCAAATTGCTCCACATAGTCGCGTAAGGCAGACGGCTGTGAACTGTCGGCTCCATGGTCGAAACAGTTCGCCCATCACCCGAAGGGTTTACCGCAAAGCTAAGCATTAGCCACTACATTGTTTTGAATTAGCTGTATGCACTAGTAAATGTTTCAAAAAGCAGGATTGTGGGTCTGACTTAAAATCACATATTAAAGCTGCCATTGTTAGTCATTTCAGCATACGCATATAATTTCTTTCACTGTAGACAAAGCTTCTGTGCAAAATTTGTTCGACTTCAATTGTTCAGGTTCACGGCCTGAAAAACAAGCTACTCCAGAAAAATTAGGAGCCTAGAAACTAATCTACTAATCGATATCATTTCTATGGGTGCCACTGTCGTTAACTGAGGAACCCGTCTGACGTTTCGACGGTGGCGGAAGACTATGAAAGATTCGAGAAATTGCAGCAAGCGGGAGAAGCTAGTCTTTTCCAGATGAGAACAGCATTCGAGCTGTCTAACACTATATAGTGGTGGGACATTTTGGGAAATCCTTTGCACTCGAGGTGCACTCGTACCTTGTGGGATCTGAGACTGATTACTAGAATGTCCTCAATTGGTCAGACAAGTTGCAGTGTCCCACGAAAGATCATAAAGTTCAAGTGGTTTCCGAATGTAAGTTCTTTCTTCAAATTACAGGTGCGGAAATAGCCTTCTGTACAACCCTTATATTTTATAAAGGCTCTACTACTATTCGGAAAACAGAGGGCCGTTGGTAGGTGTTTTTTTTAACTCAAACATAGGTTCCGTAAAAGATTCCCTGCAAAGGTGAATAAAGAATTGTTGGGTTGAATTGCGAGCTGTGGTGGAAGGCAACCTGTCCTAAAGTACTTTGCTATTGGTGCCAAGGTGTGATGTGTGTAAAAATTACGTGTTTGTTTACTTCGGTCAAATTGATAAAGGAAAAAAAAATTAGACAAATGGCTGCTACCATTTGTCTTGTTTTTATTATTATTAAGAACCGAGATATAAAGATGTTTGCTTCTCTTTGCTATCATGTTACAACAATGACACATTCTTTTACCAGCTTGTTACTCGTGATGAAAAATGGACCTTCTGTAATCATCGTAGACAGGTTTATAGTGGGTGGATGCAACTGAAAGTATGGGGCATCAGCAATTGAAAATAAAAGAGCCTACGCCTGGAAGCCATAGTGCACGATGTCGTATTTTTTTAGGTTTTTTTTTTTATATCTAATCACGTATGACTATAGGCTTTATTTATAGGACTTATTTGTTAAATGAGGGCTATCGTGTCTTCGAGGATCCAATGTCGAACTCAGACCGCATAAAATCAATGATAACCGATAATGAACGTGGTTATGGTTCGAAGGTCTTGGCTTCGATTGGCCCTTGCGTCTATTACAAGTAAATGTTGACGAAGATTAAGTGAATAAGTGGCGCAGAATGTGTCTACTTTAGTAATTACAACGAAACAAGAGGAAACTTTCGTGCCGCAAAGATGCATTCTGTGGACGTGAAGCTACGTTTAGAGGAACGAAACATGGCCGAATTGCGTGGTCTACTACACCGTTCCACCGATCTTACGAATAATATATGTGGAATACTCAACTCGTTCGATGACCGGTAGGTGATATCAAACATTCATTTTACCTGATATATATTGCTTTGGTCTATGGGGCTATGTGCTGACTAAATTTGCGTGTATTTAAAGAGTAGTTTTGTTGTACAAAAAAGAAGTAGATGTTCTTTTGGGCTTTTAGATTCTCCATATAACAGTCATTAATAATCATTCTATCGCACACAAAACACCGAATTCAGATTACCACAGTAAATTATTATAATATTACAGATTGGAACGGTTAGAGAAGACCATAACGCCGGTGCACAAGCAAACTGGTTCATTGCAGAAGCGCCAGGAAAACATCAATCTCGTACTGAAGAAGCTCGACGCTGTCATACCAATGTATAATGTCGCTGAAAGACTTCGCGGCATAGTGGCGCGAGGACCTGCGCAGCAGAACAACATCAAAGTAAGCTCAAATACAGTAGTATAAACTGGACACAAACGCAACTTTAGGGCCTGATGAAAGAAAATTAGGTCATATCAATAGTGGCCTGTTATAATTACAGAAGTGTTCCGACGTCGATTCTCGAACAAAGATCAGTATGTAATTGGTGTATATCACACTGTGACGTCAGGGCATACGATTGCCCTTCATTGGTAATGTTCTGTTTTATTCGCAGGACTATATGGAAACCATAGAGGAATTACGTCGCGCGCTAGAATTTTTTGAGAAAAGCTCACCCTTAAATGCCGAGGTTCCAGCACTCAAAAACCTCATTCAGCAAGGACAGAGTCTGCTGCTTCAGCACTTTGAAGTGAGT
The DNA here is from genome assembly GCF_002443255.2 of Varroa destructor. NCBI lineage: Eukaryota > Metazoa > Arthropoda > Arachnida > Mesostigmata > Varroidae > Varroa > Varroa destructor. The sequence goes on from NW_019211456.1 coordinate 42,100,263, forward strand.
CAACTATTGACAAGTGGAGCTAAGCTTTACTTGTGTTCAACATTTCACGTATCCCAATTTCTATTTAGCATATGTTTCTGAAGCTAGTATACCATATTGGCGCATGATAATAATAATAAAGATAATTAAGGCTTTATTGCTTTTATTTTTTTGGTCCAGGATCAGCTAAATTCGCATTCAAGACCACTGACAGCCTCAGCCATTCTCGAAATGATCGAAATCGACGAGGAATTGCGAAGCATCGACTCAACTCGAAGTCTGGATCAAATCCCTAAAGAGGTCAGGCCACCTCGACCGAAAACATGCTAGCTTCTTCGGGTTTTTCAATCAAATATTCAAAGCTAAATACACTGTTAGCGTGTGCAAAAACTCTCGAAGATCCTAAGGGAGTAATTATACACCTAAAATTTTCACCTATATAAAGATATGTATCATTCAATTGTAGGTTCAAGACGAGCTTCGAGAGATGGCCTCTTACCTTTCGCGATGTGGACTTGAAACTCGCGTGATGGAAAAATATGGCACGGTCCGAAGTCGCGTGCTTCTTCAATGTATGGCAAACCTTCGAGAATTTCAGAAAACAGCTAGTGGAAGCAACTGCAGTAATTCCCATCTTGCGATAATCGGTTTGTACATCGTAATCGTAGTTCTCATGCGTAAAACTATTTTTTTCTTTCTACTTAATTTTAATCAATTCTAACTCAAGTGTGACTTTGGTGAAGCGGCCTCGAAGACGTGTGTCACAAAAAAGTCCGAGTCTTTAGGGGTGGACGTAAATTTAAGTAATTAAGTTACTATTTACAATGAATCTGGCACATTGCAAGAAATTTTTTAGTTGTGCTGTGTAACTTGTGTAACAACTTGTGTAACTCGAAAAAATTAAGCATCCAAAAATGGAAAAAAACAACATTCAAGTGGCATAAAATAAGTCACACTTAGCAGCCAGGTAGAGATAATCAGTTACATAAGCAAACTGAAACGTACTCTAAATTAGTGCAAAATACTCAAGTTTTAAAAAACATGTTCATTGTTGTTCTAGGTGTGTCCTTAAGCCCGCTCCCGCATCGTCGCAGTGGAACTCTTGTCAAAGAGGGCGGCGGGGGTCGGAGTAAGGGCCGGAGGACGCTCGATGCACTTCTGAAGAATGCCGGGTTCAAGAGGCCCTCGGCCGATGCACAGACAGCTTCCCGCTACATTTTTTCGAGGTAAATATATTGTAGCGAGGATTCTATAGTGACTTGTAGGATTCAACGGTTGTCCCCGTGAGAGCCTGGTGGGCAACGTATTTGCCTGCTGAGCTTAGGAACACATTGTGATATAGGTACAGAACTGGGCATAGGGACACTTCGTTTTCTGCTGGGAACTAACCATTTGATGGAATATTTAATGGTGATAGGTAATTCAATGGTTAGATAGTCAATTATAAGGTGCTGAGAACGTTAAGCTATTGTAGATTATATAATGAATCAGCTATGGTCAACAAACTAGATTCAGTAAACCATAAAGCCATTTTAAAGACTTTCAATATCTAGATCGCAGATAGTTAAATAAAGGCGTGCGCGTTGTTATAAAATGATTATATTCTAATCGTATATGGAGCAGAGTCATAGATAAATTATTGTATAACTAGTTGCTGCTAGATAAAAAGCGAAATTATATGAAAAGTTTGGTCACTGTTGAAGCTGAAGTTAATTAGACGCACTGGGAATGTTCGGCGGCATGCTCATTGATCTGAAGGTAATTTCTTAAGCTGCCGGTATTGCGTTAAAAGCTCAGCGTCAACGTTAAAATTACCCAAGTTACCCGATATGGCTGAAGCATGCCTATATATATACATATATTTACATATATGTACAACGAGGTTGATTCAAGGACTTTTAATTATTTTAAGTAACTTTGAATATAGTTTGGTTTAATCGGTAAGATGAGTATTTGTAATATGTTCAGTTTGTATGCCGACTATAATACATGGGTTTTTAAAATAACAGGGAAAATCGTGAGGATGTCGAGGTCGAGGGCTTCCTGACTTCCGTAAGCGCTCTACTGAAACTTATGCAGTCTGAAGCAGCACTCCTAAAAGCGGTTCTACCTGAAAGACGACCTGCTATTCTCAATCAAAATGAGGCTGCGAATTTAACCTCAGCCGATAAAGCGGTTTTCGAACACGTCGTGCAAGCAGCTGTTGCAGCCGTTATGATGGAAGGGGAAAATTTGGATAAAGTATGTGTGAACTTTCTATTATGTGTATTTTATAATAGAATGTGCGGTACATAAAACATATGCTGCCAGGGATTTTTCTATGACGTAAATCAAATACACTTTATGACATTACAGGTGGTAAAAGAAAGCGCGACTCGACATGAATTTCAAATAGTTTTGAGTCTTTTTCCAGCTCTGCAACATCTTACACAGATCCGGCCAGAGTATGAACAACTTATGGAAGGTACGTTTTGTTCGTGCTCTTCAAATATTCGAAAATCTACCGTAGCATGTTTGCGCAGGAAACACCATCACGTCGTTTGTTACACTTAGATCACCACACAATTGAGTTCGAGCAGAGCTTGTTACCCTTGCGACAATGTATCTATATTTCATTCAACACTATCTGTGAGGCTTACAAGGAGTAACCATTTTTTTTCGAATAAACTGAATACTTTTCCTAGAGTCACCAGCACTTCAGCATGAACAGTGTTGATATGCGTAATTGGCCTCACTAACTTGTTAGAATGACGCTGATTGCTACGTTAAGAGCTATTCTTGCCGAAAAATGGTTTAGTATGTTTACTCATTTCTTATTTTTCATTAGTGAAACACATAATATCGTGACTCTAACTGTCGCATTCGTTGTATGGTCGGTCAACTTTCAGCTTTATTTTAGCAGTAATACTTTTTTCATTATACTATACGATGTCATACTATACGACTATCATCAATTATGTGTGTTTTATACGATTATTATTATCTATAGGTTGTACGCAGAAAGATCAGCTGTGCAAGGCGTCTGTACGGATGCAGGCAACACTAAACAAGAGTTTGAACGAGTTCGTTGAATCAGTGAAAAACGATCTCGTCGTAAAGATGCCACCCGATGGAACTGTCCACGAGCTTACCTCGAATGTCATGATGATGCTTGAAAGATTACTCTCATTCGTCGATATGGTTAGTTCCCAGTATAAAATTGAATACCCCCATATTTTATTCGAGAATGTGTTAAGCAAGACCGAAAATAATTGTTTCCTATTTATTAGAGTAGAGTTCAATGTAACAGGCTACTATTGGACCATATTGTTAGTATTTTTCCTTCCTAAGAGTAGCGGAGTGATACGGAAGCGGACTTTGCTCAAATAAATAATGAAATCGTCCTCTTTTCGTGGATCTGGATTTCGGTTATGATGATTTCTATCATTTGTATGCGTTGGAGAAAATCATTGTTCGTGATAGAGTTAGCCGGTCGGTCCTTAAGTGTTGAGATGAAGTGTTGAGCTTATTAAACATTGATGAATAGAGGCTTTATAGTGCAATAAACTTTTAAACCCGTACTGTTTTTTCTCAATGAACAGCTATTGGCCGTACTGTATAGGCGGTCTTGGTAAAAGTACAGAAAACGATGTACGCCCGTTTTGCATAAATATTTCCATTAAGTGGACTTCATTCATAAATAAACGTGTTAGAAAACTTACCATACGATTACAATGTATATTTAATTATATTCTTATAATTAAATTCTTAAAAATACATACCCTTCTCGCAGGTCGTGCGATATGCAGTTGTGTTAGGAAGCCAAAATCTTTATGAAATCTTCTCATAAAACAGTATCTTAGTAGTAGAACCCAGTGTTACCTCAATTGGAATGATGAGAAGATCGATCTGGAGAGAAACCTATATTAGACTGTTGCTTATTGAACAATACTTGCCTTTTTGCACAGTTTTGCTGGAATCCCCTATCTTTCGTGCCCAGTGCCGCGGATATCTCTCCAATACGGAACAGTGCTGTCGTAAAGTCTAAACGCATAAAGTCAGGTCGCAAGACATTGCCGACAGTGAACAAACAATCGAAGGTGCTATCACCAGAGAAAGCTGACTTTATCTTCGCACGGGTAATAGAGAGTGTTTACGGCGGGTTTCGTATCTGCTATTCTCCTTTTTGGTCTTGTACTGGAGCCCGAACGCATGCCTGATGACACAAATGTGACTTGTTCGTCAATTTCTCATCCGTCCAATTGTGATCGCCGCTTGAACAACCTGAACTTTTGTTCGTCATAGTACTTTGCGGCTACACGTTACTTCTGAAAGGAGATCTATCCTACTAGGGTTATTCTAACTCGAGTATTTATAAAATGACTTGGCTAAGGTCTTAAAAAAGCCTAATAATCTACCTCAGTAGATTTTTCATTTGAAAAAAACACTCGGTTAGGCCGTAGGATTTTGTTTCGTGAATACCTCGTGTTACTTTTTTTCGTTCTAAACAGTATGTGAATTAGTTTTCAAAAAAGAAAATCACCCTTACCCTTCCCGCCTGATACCGTGTTTTTGCTTATGGCAATAAAATATCGCTGAGCTCTGTTTGCCACATGACTTGAGTGGCCTCAATCGACCGCGTTTGATTGCTTCTGGTCCTATATTTACAATTATTCATCTGAGCATCATTCAGTAAAGTAAATTATCTATCTACAGCTATCTGGGTGCTCCAGGGTCTACAGTGTATTTTTAAAGCTAGGAGTTCCAATTACTTCAAACAGCTTTCATTGGAAATTTCTGTCTCCAAGCTTGAAGGCCTTGCTACCTTTTTGAATTTCTTAACTGTTTCTTGTCAAGGTTTGGTATCTTTATCCTTTAAAAGCATTCTTGATCTTCGTGTGTCCACTCCCTTAACGGAGCGACTGCTTCAGATTGCCCTTCAGTTTCTTAGAGCGACTATTTGTTGAAGCATTCCAACTTACGTGGGTCGGTGTCATAATAATCACAGTATCGTACATGGACTTCGCGTTTTCCAGGTGGGCAATGTCCTTGTCGTGCCGGATTTAACCAAATTATCAAAGGCAGAGGACCGTAATCGATGTACTTTGTCGCAATATGTCCATATGGTTTTGTCTGCTCTCAGCCTTAACATTAATAACAAGGCCGAAAACTATACCGACGAATACCTTCAGGTAGGTCTTTTCATTTCCCTGACCTTATGAGGAAAACATGCCTCGCTTTAATGCGCGATTAATGGAGACTTCAACAATGACAGCTGATTTTTTTAGCACGACAGCAGCTTGTCAGTATAGATATTACTTATTTTATTCAGCCGTAGTAACATGATTTAGAATATTATATATATCGACCACTTGCAAACTAGAAGTCTCAACTGCAGTCATTTTAATCAGTATCATTTGTTTGACTATTGCGGGTAATACAGGCCATCTTTCGACTCAACAATTTGCATTATGTATATCAGTCACTGCAGCGAAGTGGTTTACTAGAGGTAGTTCAGGAATTCTATCCATCAATGGGCGATCACTACCTTGAAAACCTTCGTGAAGAGAAGAGGAAGTATTCACAAAGCTGGAGCCATGTTTTGCACTATATCGTTGACGTAAGTCCATTATTTTAGGTTTATAATATTAGCCATGCACAACTGTTTTTGTCATCAATAAATATTTTGCGTTCGGTTGTCCGTTCGTGCGAAAACACACGTTAGTCCGTCGCAAGGGCGCAGTACCTTTCAATGTAATTGATGATGTGTTTTACAAGACATCAGTGGAAATATATGCGACATGTTTTCAGTTGGACCGAAGTCTTACAGTGGCCTCTCCTCGCAGTCCGACCGATTCACAAAAAATGAAAGAAAAAGATCGCCAGATTATTAAGGAGAAATTTGCCGGCTTTAACAAAGCTATGGATGAGATACTCAGGTAATACTAACAAAAAACAACGCTTAATTTCAATTTCCCAATTTTAATAAATCTCAGTAATTTATAAAAGCGTGAGGAATATCGTATTATTTAACATTGATCGACAGTTATTTGTCTGACTCGGATTTCAGAACTCAAAAACAGTACGCGGTTCATGACGCTGAACTGCGAGAGACGATCAAAAGGGACAATGCAGAGTTCATCGTACCCAAATACAGGTATGCGACAGTGTTAAGTCTTATGGTCATGTGGAATTAAGCAGATTTGTCCTCTTGCGATATTAAATAAGGTTTCATAAGATAATTGGTAAGTGAAGCCTTTGTGATGTGTCGGTCTTTTATGACTTCCCGCATTTTAAAATGGAAATCGAATCGAATTTCAGTCGGTATTAATTTCAAATAGAGCAGTGGTAACTGGCTAATCGAACAGTTTGTCCGTACCTGTATTCGTGTCTGTGTGAAATTTGCAGACTTTTCTACAACACCTATAGTGATGTACCGTTCACCAAAAATAGAGATAAGTACATCAAGTACACGCCAATAGACATCTCTGATATGATCAACATGTTCTTTGACACTTCGGCATAAAAGATTTTGTTTTAAAGTCTTTCATGGCCAGCCGAACAGATTCTTTTAGATGACGGGGTCCTGAAACAAAGACAAAAGTAGGCCACAAGGGAGCGTCAGTGTGTGGTGTTCTTAGTCAAGTATATTTGTGTATACATATAATGTATTCCGGTAATTATTTTGTGATGCTCTAATTTAGATCTGCAGTTTTATATTTTCATCTTTATTTAATAAAGTAAATTTATTTTCATGCGACATAATGAGCATGGGTGTTCAGTATACAATATGTAATCGAACATTTCTATTTATCAACATGAATTAAAATTATTTCCACGTATTTCCGAATTAAATAAATTTTGTTGCTCAGTATTACTTAGATCTGCCATTAATTGTTTAGTAGTTGAATCTTTTAACCAATTTGTGATTTGAAGGCGTCCTTCCTAATGGGCCGGAAGGCCAGTGGCGTGGTCTATGTGGACTGAAGAGAGTACAGTTAATTTCTTTTGCCTATCATATGCAATGTTTACTAGGTTGTTTTGCAAACTTATATTTATGCTAGAAAAGTTACTAGCAATGGCACTTGCTCTGGCACACCTTTAGGAAGCGACGACAGGTACGGTATGGAATCACCAACTGTCTTGCCGTATTGCTATAATGGATGTTGCGAAAATTGTTTGCGCTTCTTGTTGGATTTCCGAGTTATGCAAAATTTATGATTGGTTGCTATAAGACATATTTTACCGCCAGAAGTCCGGCCGTCAAGGCTGGTCGTATTGGATCCGCATAAGGAAAGTTCAACTTTATAATACCTCAGGTATCGGTGCTTGGGCATTCGTGTGTTGGGTGTTCGTCGCTTGGTAAATTTTTTTCTGCTGAAAAATAAGGCGGATAGCATTTCTGAAATGATCACGTATGCAAATGGCACAATAATGTCATTTTGCTTCAAACTCACTAGACTTTTCGCTGAGGTACTGACAGGTTGACCCGCAAGCTTGAGCTTTCATATACTATGCAATCATCGCGGCGCTAAGGAAACTTGAAAAGATTGCTGTTCTTATTGAAGCTCTTCTTCTAGAATATATAACACGCTGCTATTATAAGTTCTTTACTACAAACTTTCGATATGTGAGGGAGGTGGCTATCGAAGAGACAGTTTCGTAGGGCGCAAACCATTGGGACCAATGACCTTAGAGCCACGCTGTGGACAATGGAAGTCAATCCGAGTTGTTTCTGTCAATAGTCTGTATACCTCGCGCAAATTTTTCCTCATTTACAAAATGAATGTAGAATATTCATTTTCGTTTTCAAGATGTCAGAATTGGTGATTCTGTCTCAAACAAATCTGCCACTCACTGCTCTTGTCAACTGCTATAATCAGCAAATTAATGCGTTTGCAGAAGTGCTTTTTTTAGACTAAAAGCTAATTTTGAAACTAGTAGTACTAATAAAATAACAACATTGGGGAGACTTACAGGGAATAGCAGTTCTTTTTTCATATCAGTCAAATAAACTGAATACTTTTTTTATGTTTAAGAACTTCCAGTGATTTATCCCGGACGCTGCTGACACACGTGGTTTATTAACTTATTGTTTTATAACTTAATCGAATGACCCTGAGTGTTAAGTTAAGATTTATTCTTGCCGAAAAATAGGACAAATAACTACGGTTTAATACCTTCGTTAATTTCTTATTGTGCATCATTGAAACATATAATACCTTGACTTTAGCTGTTGCACTCGTGGTACGTTACTCGGTCAATTTACAGCTTTGTAGTTCTTTTTCACTATACTCTGTGCTAACTATACGTATCATCACTACTCGTACTGAATCACCGGTGACTTTTAAAAAGTATTCACTTTATCGGATTAATATACAAAAAACCATTACTCCCTGTGAGCTTCGCGGATGTTTGTTACTTGTTAATGTTATTAGTAATTGTTTTATTACTAATACCAGTAGTAAAACTAATTCTCCAGATTACCAAAAAACTGAATACATCTACTAAAATTTTTGTCATTAATTCAGAGCAAATCTATTATTTAAATGAAAATTGCACACATTTGACAAGATTCTGGCGGCGCATACCTAAACAATTTTGTCAAAGCACATCCATATTCCCGTGCCAACAGTCGGTTATTTTTAAATTGATACTAATACAGCTAAAAAAACACTAGGCTAACTGTCCCTATTTTTTTAAAAGCTAAATATCCCCTTTGGCGGTCCTTTTCAGTTGATTAAGTAAATGACAACCTTATGGGTGGCAAATGATATCACTAACGTGAATATATATCCTTAAAAGTAGCTACCTTCTTTTTAACACAAATATGTATGGCACAATCGTGACATACGGTAGAAAAAAAAATTGTAAATTTAACGATGCGAGCAGTGCTTCCGATACGATACTACGAGAGTGTTTTCCTCAACGATAGTCCTTGGTACACAGGCCATTTTTGCCTTCGACTCCTCCTAATGATAGTTAACCTCCTAATGATAGTTAACCTCGTAAATATAAAATGGATACGAAGTGTCGGAACTGCTTGACGTATAGTATGCTCACCGTGCCAGTGTAATTTACAGACAAAAACAGTATGTGGCTTTCTCTTCTGTGCCCTGAGTGTGCATTGAGTACAAGTTAACGTAACTTGGCTTGATCCGTGGTTTCTATAACTTACGTTAAGTTACGTTATAACCAACGGACCAGGCACATCTGGAAAACCTTTCAAGGGTGCCTTGTTTGATCTATCGGGATCGGATCCATTGCGCACTCCTGCACATCCATCGTTCATTGCATCCATCCTGCACCATTGCGGGCAAATCTTCGATAAAAAAGCAATTTTGAAAATATCATCTGCATCTGGCCTATATGGAGAAAATGCCAATGGCAACCTGCAGCGTTAATATCGTAGCATCTAAAGCTAATTCAAATGGTGATTCTACTGTCCATCTTCCGGCATGAAGTTGTCCTCAAAAGCTAAGTATATTTTCGGATTTTAGAATAGGCATAACTCGATACTTCTAGGTCGTGGCCGCTCAATTACATCAATTGTCAAATGATTCTAAGAGTAAGCATTGATAGCGGTGATAAAAATGACGTTTGACCCAACTATTTTTAACAAAAAAAGCATGTTTATTCATATAACGGAAACTGTCAAATATTAAACCGTGTTCGTCACATCGAGTCATGTTTCACCATTTTACGCTATTTTACCTTTGCAAACGATTGCCAAAACTATGAACTTACTCAAGTGAATTTAGGCAGAAAGTTTGCATTAACTTATCGCGTAGATAAAAATGATTACTGTGGTTAAATAAATAACGTAAACTGACGTTGGAAAATATAGACCGGAAACATAAGACCGTGTTGTCGAATATTGCAAAATAGATTCAGTTGAAATTCACAAAATGAAAGGGCCGCAGAGCGCAAGGCAAACAGTGCCTCCTTTTGTCCTAAGTTGCCATTTGATTTCTCTAACGCACTTCAACTTCAGAAGTTAATCTTTTATATATTCACGTTTCTCAAGTGCTGAGCTCTAGTCGTCATACAGAGCTATGACGATCTAGGTCAATGAAATGTGTTTAGACTTAGTCGTAGCCACTTACCTTTGCGCTTATGCATCAGGACATAATTATGAATTTTGAGTAATTAGATAACACGAAGTTAATAACGTATCTGAAATACCGCATCGAACGGTTTTCCTGAACAGCTTTAGTCGCATAAAATTCAAGTCCAGGTTCCGCATAGCACGATATTCCCTGCAGATTATTTGTATTACATTCATTATCATGCATACGCTGCTAGTAAATGCAAGTTAATGGAGTCTTCAACAAGAAACAGATAGAAGGTTAACGAGAACACAGACAGATGTATGATAGTCTATAGCGTTTGTTCCGTACAATCAGATACTATCTTCGACAGAAGTCGCAACCTTCAGCTACATTGTCTTGTCACAGGCTCTTTCTTTTAAAGGCAACCCGGGTGCTGTGGTGAATTTGTGAAACAATGGCTACACAGATTACCGACGAAATTCGGATATACTACGACACAAATATCGTATGAAGAGTTTCATTTAACTATGAAAATCTTTTTCAAACAGTCTTGCCTTCGCTAAGGAGACGCCCAAACATCCAATTGTTAGTACTTCCCAGTGAAAAGGCTGCAAATATGAGATCTCTTTTATGTAACATCACCGCTCGCTTCGCGGCATTAGTTGCACTTGGAACGTTCTGACGTAAATGTGTATCGTTTCAAAATAATTTTTGTGACTCACCCCATTCTAGCGGCTACCTTTAGCACTTTAGCTAAACCTAGGTAAAGGTTTCGAGTGTTACGTTCCGTACTGCCGTTAGGCATCTCTTCGAACTTTGGTTTGCGTGAGGCCTAATCGGTTTACACTTCACAGCAAAGACACTGATACTATATCGTTTAGTATCAAACATGTCGATCGCTCTATTGCGCAGACATTGCTTAATTACTAATAGACAGCATCTTAGCTTTGTTATAAGCCTAAGACAAGACTGAAGCAGTACACCGATATATATATTCAAATATAAAAGAAACCTGCTTTTCAGTGTGTCAGAATTTGTCTAGTGTGCTGTCGTTCGAATGCTAAGTGCTCCTGTAAAAAATTTTCATCTCATGTACGAATCGAGCTGAATTTAAGAATGGCAGTTTAGTACGCTGCAGGACGGGGCGCATTGACTTCCTGCATTCGTAAGGAAATGTTGAGGATACCGCCGTTCAGGCCAAGTCAGCACACCAGTTTAGATTTATCATTCTTGTGAAGAATTTTTTTAGCAGTACGTAATGTAAGTCATTCACAAACGTTTCGCATAGCCGAGTGTTATGAAAGTGCTAAAAATTCAATTTAATCCAAAGATAATTTGTCGAATCTGTGTGTGTTTTTGTCTCACCTGAATCAATACGACGAAGGCGGCTGATAAATATTTCTTGGTCTTACAAATAAAGCATGGTTTCCAGAACATACAGTTCGCTTTATAGGCCAATCCGGCTAGAATTATCCAATGAAGATTTGCTGATCGAGTTCGACGTCTTAACATGGAGTAATAGTTAGAACACTAGTTTGCAACCACGAAAATATAAACATCACGTGAAGCCGAAAAGCCAACATTACACTACAAGCGTAACAGCTGTATAGTTCAGTAAAAGACCCGCGAAAGAATTGCCTCCTTAAGACGTAGTTATTTTTTTAAATTGTATTGCATAAAGTGCATAAGTGTTTATAAATCGTGTTTAGTAATGTCTGTGCTCGTGCGTTTATCGCAATTAGAACTTCGTTTCGTCTGAAGCCGCTGGGTTGCAGCTAACCGATTTAACATTGAACTTTCGACTGGTTCGACCGTTTGATAATGCTAAAAATTAGTGAACATGTTATATGGTCTATGTAAGTACTTCTGAAACTAGTCTATCAATGACTATAACTGTTTCTACCAATATCCTCATTATCTGGTTAACGGAAATAATAACTATTGTCATGATGACTAGAACTGCCGAATCTATATCTAGAAGAGACCACGGGTCGCTACTTCACTAGCTACCCGCAAACACTATGAAAATTAGTATTCCTCGGTGGGACGTGATCGGATAGCTCTGCGAACATCACTGCCTACGATGAAAGGCAGTTGAATTACTTTAGCCGGAACCGGGGTCACCGGGGAGTCTCGTGAAGAACTTTCTCATAAAGAATTTTTAGCAAAAAGGAAACCAGGTTGACTGTTCGCAGTACAGTTTCTAGTCGAGCGGTCGTGATAATCTATTACAAATATAGTTAAAAACGTGCAATCATTTATCGCTAAATACAGTCTAGCAAGGAAGTGTTGTTACATAATTGATATATCAGTTCTTACTTCAATGAAGCAAGGAAAGGGAAGGGTTCCGTAGCTGTTATGTCACTGCTCCGGACTTTTATCTCGAACCAGCGAGCGCCGTTGGTGCCCAGGCCATCGACATTTACAACTGGACCAATTCCTATTCGTCTTATCGTTAGCCCATGACCCACACAAGATATACTATACAGTTATATATATATAGATATAAGTAAAAAGGTTTGAATGACATTAACTGTGCACTATTCAATAAGTCTATTCATTTACACAATACACAGGGCTTGAGCATCTCTTGAATATTAGTGATTTGAATTGATTTTTATATAATCACGATTAAGATCACTTAGTTCAGCCACTCGCATGAGTTTTGTGAGAACGGTTACCGTCCCTGAGGTGTAACTTCAAGGATATATATCTATATATACATACATATACCCAATATATAATCCTTATTTACGACACAATCTAATTATCTATATGTTCATTTTAATTTGACAACTGTTGGTCGACTCGAATAGAATCAATTACATCCGGATTATTAATGGAGGACTAACGGAACACCCTCAAAACGCGAGTACTTTTATAAAAGAGACTTACTATACATTGATGCCAGAAGTTATTTTCCGATCGACAAACGCTACATATATAACGGAACAAAATTATTTATTAACCTACTATGGTGGATGTTGAAGTCGAGTAAGTTTTGAACTACGCGTCACTAGCAGACAATTTGGCTAATAATAAATACTCTCGAAATTTGAGCAGAAGATGAGTTTATTCCAGAAGACAAGTTCAAAAAGAACAGCTTCTTTAATCGCAAAAATCAACACTCAGTGATTAAGTTTTTGTTCGTCGAAGTCCGCAGCGCTGCAGATCTTTATTAGTTATTTGTGAAGACATGAGGCAAAGAAGTCTCGAGCGAAAGCATAGCACGTAAATGGCGCAAATACTTCAAGGACAGAGATTGGTGTGTTGAATACCGGCGATGAAAGCATTGATTGGCCATTAATTACGGAGTAGTAATTACCTGATTTAAATAGCTGCTTATGTTATTTGGTTTTTGTTAGTTATTCGAATCGTAATATCTATGAGCCAAGCCTGTTTCTTAATACAAGCAATATGGTTTTATTAAAAAATTAATTTATTTGCGTAAGTCATGTTCAGTGAGGTGTGCTTCACTAGTCCGAGAGAATAACAACACTAAGAGTTTGTCATCTAAATAAGTTCAAGTTAGTTTCAATTAGGATCTTATACGTCCACTTTTTGCCTGTCACAAAAAGTTATATGTCAAAAAAAGCAAATATCATAAGTGATTAATACCGAATTCAGAATTATTTGAAAGTCACGTTCGATACCTTGTTCTGCTCAGAGCCATGGCTAGAAAGAGTGTAATCGCATGTCTTCGCCGAAGTTTTCATCGAGTTTATAATTTTCTCGATCCATGATGAATAAACTGAGACTCGCGCATAGCCGCCGAACGGCATTCCCTTCACGGCGCAGCCGACTCCGAACGAGGTGACGCCTTCAACCCGGTAACGGCCGTCTTGTGCAAGTCGAATTAGAGGACCTCCAGAATCACCCTAGATAACGATTACATTGCAGCGTCACACGTATATATGTGCAAGCCCAAAATGAATTTCTGTATCTTGGGTTTGCACGTCTCATCTGTCAATTAGGTAGTGTCTTGTGACTTCGTTGTACAAGTACGTACATCTAATTCTTTAATATTATCTCCTGATTATCTAGCACCTTTAACGCACAACAGCTGTAATGTGAGGTCGAACTCCCGCCTTAGAAGACATCTGTACATACAACACCAAATAGTAATATGTATGAGTTTATCGTTCGAAAACAGGTTTCGGCTACACTAGTCGTGAGCGAAAAGCTTAGATGCGCCGCGGGAAAGGCAAAAACGAAGGATCGTTGCTAAAAATTTGAGTCACGATCTTATACAGATCACGGTCAATTCCTTGACCTCAGCAGGAAGGCGGTCACACAGCCGTGTCATAGATTTATGTGTAATTGTGTATAATACGAGTAGTACCTGGCAAGCGTCCTTTACGTTCTTCTCGATATCTCCTGCGCACATTTGAATGTTTGTATTAATTAGTATGTAATCCTTAAACTGGTCCTTACAGGCGCTGTTACTGCCACCAGTAACTCGGATTTCAAGTAACTGCATAGTTAGATCTAAAGAAAGAAACAAAGCATAAATACACACACGGATAAGCTTAGTACTTGACGGATACTGTGATAGTCAGAGTAGTCTATGGCCTGTTCTGCTATTTGACTCAGAATCTGCTTTTACTATACTTAATATTACTTTCCACGCTTTCTAAGCCATGATGCAGCGACAGTCACTTATCTCCTCATTAAATTTCAGGACATAGTTGCAATACAGTAGTTTAACACATTTACTTCAATATGGCTGATTTTAAGTGATACAAAACCACTACGTTTGGCTGTTAGCCTTACTTGTGATATCACGTTGTGTGGATCCCCAACCGGCGATAGTGAATTTTTTGTTGTTAATATCCTCTGCTCTCTGAAATGTATTAAACGATAGAAATAAGAAACTACATATATATAGTTTCTTACTCCTATTGTATATATATATATATATATATATTGCTTAACTGAGAAAGCATTTTAATTTTACTAGAGTCTATAACTTAGATATTTTAATTTTAAACTGGGTTCTGTTAATAATCATGTCTCTGAATGAAGGACCTTGTACGGTCAACAGATGTGCTCATTAGGTGAACACACACCTTCTGCTTATATATATCACTAAGAAGTTTATCATGAGTGCAGCCTTTCGTGCTTCTATTATATATATATAATAGAAGCACAGAACTTAACGTCACGACTTGAACATAAGGTGGTTTAGATAATATACTCACATCTGTAACTGGCGGGAGGCAAATTGTTCTGACCCATTTTCCACTTACGTCAACGGGTTCGTTGAGTTCTGCAATGGCTATATCGTTATAGAAGTTTTCGGGTTTATAATTCTTGTGAATGGCAACACGACAGAGGCGTCTTGTAATTCGTTTTGCTTCATCTGTAAGGGCGTTCGTGCCGCCTATCGCGAAGAAGCTGCCACGTACACCCGCAATCAAAAACGAAGATAAGTAGTCAATCAAACTGTAGCATGTAGCCGGTAGAATTCAGAAAAGTGTCGCCAGCAAGATACAGACTAACACGGCGATCAACGGTTTTATATATATTTTATGTACATGTATATATAATAATTTTACTATTTTTACTAAATATTTTACTAAATAGTGTCGTGCTTAGTTTAGAGATGATCGATTAAAACATCGTTCGTATCGTGTATACAAAAAAGTGTTATTTAATAAGACATTGTGATCTATATTGAAGATATTTGCAAACTCAAATGTAGCCAGGCTTACACGGTAAAAATAAGTTTCCTACTGCGATAGGAAATCTTCTTTCAAGACCAATCTATTGGACCGGGTTGGTTGACTAAGCAGCGCTTACATAACATTGGGTTGTCGTTATTATGCCCTTCAAATTGGATTAGAAAAATTTTAAATCCTCATACAGTGTGGGATATGCAATTTCTTTCTAAGGTGTGAAAATATAATAATAAATAGAAAAGAAGCGGCGATATATATAGTTGTTAAATAAGAGCTCAAGATCCCAACTCAATAGAAAATAAGTGACTCAAATTTTGGGCAGATATATATTTTCTAAATATATGCGTGAAAAATTTCCCAAGTTGACAATCCGTCAAATCTTTAGGGATTGCACGAATGGACCGAATTATTGATAGACTTGTTTGAAAAAGCTGGGGACTTAAGTTCTTAATCAAAGTTTTATATCACAAGCCCCATTTAGCCCTCCTCGAATTATTTTGGAATCATAATAAATCCATGAAACGAAGTTCACGACGATTCCGTAACTTAAGGCTTGAAACATTTTTGCAGGTAGTTTATTGTTGAAAAAACAATCCTGGATTATAAATAATATAATTATATTTTAGCTCGCTTGTATGAAACGCTAACGTTCTGGAATAATCTACGGTCATTAGGGAATAAATTTATTAACATATCATGGCTAATCTGACTCGGTGTATCGCGTTGTCGATTATGTGGAAATGACTGTTTATGTACCAATATGGAATGAAGCACGCAAAAAACTTCTCTTGCCTTCGATAAACGTAAAATAAAGCAAGTTTACCTTCGTAAATTTAGCGGAAATTTCTGACTCTCAGGGTTAAAACAGTGAGCCGCTGTGAGAACGTAGCGGTTGGTTATGAGAGCTCCTCCGCATACAAAGTAGTTGTTGGAGAAGATCGCTACGAGCCAGGGATGCGCTCCTTCAACAGCCTGTACCCCGTTGATAATGCGGAACCTACGGCTAAATTCTCGACCGCAATCTAAAACAAACAGGATTTATTCACTATAGTCATACACTATAGGGCCAATATTTAGTTTACTAAAAACCTGTAGAATTTAATTTTAGTTATTCATCATAGCCTACACGATCGAACAGGCTGCCATTGATTTTTTGATAAATCGATTATTTTCCCTTGAACTCCCGTATGCTAGTCGTTTTGAGCGCTACCGAAGCTCCGATAGCGCTGTGAATTCCTCAGCGAATCAATAATAATTAATCCGACTGTATAGGTCTCGTAACCGAAAAACTATCGCCATTTTTTGGAAATAAATAACTGAATTTTTTAAATAGTATATTTAGCATAGAAACCTTCTTGTATCGACGCAACTTGTCCGCAACTTGAAAGATTCCAATACTAACCCTAACAAACTCCTACTCCTTATTTCAAAGCGCGTATGGTTCTTCGAATACGAACTTCTTTGTTGTTCTGTTGGCCATGCTGAAATTTTTCGGAAGGTATAACCACCTATATTTCACAGTAGGTACGCTAACGTTTGAATTAAACGGGGTGATACTCCGGGAACATAAAAGAGCGTCCGGTTCGAAACAATGCTTTACCCTCACATTTAACAGTGACAACATGCGAACGATATCAACCTAAAAAATGAACGCAATCGAATTCGGCGTATCTTTTGTTGCCAGCCGGGCTCGAATAGAAAGATTCATGGCGAAAAGTCTGCCGCCGTGTTCAGACCGCGACCGAGGCAGTATGGCTTAAAAAGAGATTTGGCAAATTTAAGACCGCCGTGTCATTCAAAGTCATCTGTGACCGATGGTTTTTTTTCTACCAAAGATGCACATAGAAACAAAACCACGTAAAACAATTCGGTACGTTAGCGTACAGCATGCTATATGCTCACCTGCTTCGTTCAGCTGTGTCGGATCTACTGAATCCAAATGATCAAGTCTGTTTTCGAAACGAGCTAAGGGAAGTGGACAACAGATCTGCCGATGATGACATTTACGGGCGCGTTTTCTGTCGGATTGTTGAACTGATAAATATCCGTCGAGCTCTTCGGCATCATCGCAAGTCGAAAAGCAGCCCCCGACATTGCCATTGCTCGTGATACACACCGAGCCAACAGAATAACTTCTCGTTTCAGCTTCTCCTATTAGCGGAGATTTTGAACAAATAGAAATGTAATATCTCGGATTACCAAATTAACTCGAACACATAGGCAAATAAGTTCAAAAACGTTTACGGTGCTTTTTTACAAAAGTGACATACTTTTATATCTGTGTATTCGAATAAATTTTATCCCTTATAACCTGATTGCGAAACATCCATACATACATCATAATCTCTATTAAAATAACTAAAATCTAATCTAGATAGTTAGAACATTTCTGTGGTTTAATTTGAGCAGGATGCCTGTGAGAAATTTTCCGCTCATAGTGAACTGCTGATAAAGTTGTTATCAAGTTGTCATTAAACACAGTGTTGTCATTAACGCTACCAGAAGTACGTAAATCGTGATTTTTTGGCACTATTGAGACTAAAATCTGGGCTCGATGCCTCCATCTTATGAGCAAACAAAGTAATCATGCGACCGACAACGACGAGTCTCGTTGTTAGTCTCTCTTCACGTACTTCGAACGAGTTCATGAAGTGAAGTGTTGCCGATTTGGCCGATATACAATATATCAATCACAAAACCGGTTCGTTGTCCTAAAAACATACATACAAAGCTAAACAGGTGCGGGATTAAACCCGCGATATTGTACTAAAGCTAGACATATGTCTGTGCGTGTAACTGTCACCAAATGTGTTTATCGGAATTGCTATTGCTTGTCTGAGTGTAATTTCTAGTCAGAGGGCAATCAGCCTGGCCGCCGGCGCGTTCGTTCGTTCGTTCACTCATTGTTTAAGTTTACTAGTTAAACAAGCGTAAACGAAGCTGCAGACTATGTCTTTAGCACAGCAGTAAACGTCGACGTATGTCAGTGTAGCGCAAGCCGCTCCAGAGCTGCTGGTAAGTGGCAGACCAGCTGCCAGGAATCGAACGGCTATCCAGTTCGCTACAATGCAGAGCTTGCGAGACCTCCGTCGTACAAGTTCGGGCAAAGGGGATGCGGGGGGGCTAAGCACTTGGGATCACCTTATTGTGATAATTGTCCAGGCTCAGTTATCAAAAAACGTCAATGGAAGCTACTAGCGAGTCCGATGTGATTGGACAGTGACGCTAGTATTTTCCTTTAAGAAACGTTGCAGGTTTCTAGCTAGCGCTAGATCTGTGTCTGCCTGCGTGTAAAGCGGGTCGTTTCGAAGCTGTGTTATCGCTCTAAGCTGCAGGTTGGGGCGTTCAAGTGCAGCTTTATTATGTTTTTAGCAAGCTATATGTAACATCGAAAGCACATATATATCGAACATAAACAAGTTAGTAAATTACGATGGTCTTTGTATAACCAATTACCTTACACTATTAACAATACGTCTGATCAGTTCGGACTGTTATTTCCAGCATTCGTCAGTATTTTCATTAAGAAATGTTAATTACACTCTATTATTATATGCATTCAAGTATATATGCGAGGCACTTATAATAAAAACTGACTAAAATGTAAAGCATTTTTTACCAAAAAATTTGTGATGTTAATTTTTTCCTATATTATATATATTCTAGAAAGATTTCACCAGTAAATGGTATGAAACATGGAAGACAAGAAGCAACTCCAGTTTAACTTAGCATCGGATGTGCCATCGCAGGGAGATGTCTATGGTGAATAGAAATGTACTGAATAACTTCGAAAAAATAGCAACTTCTGTAGACATGTTCTAAACTAAAACGAAGAAATCTGTAGAATAAGACTCGTTCTAGGCCTCGTTTCTAGAAAAAAAAAAAAAAAAAAAAGAAGTTAAAGCTCACGAGGCCGAGTAGCACAAATTATCGCGATCAATTAGCTGTTTTAATACTTTTGGCGCGACTACCATTTTCAAATTAAAGCAGGCATATTTTTATTGAACCAGGCATTATATTAAGGCATAGTGTACTCGTATTAGCAAGCAGGACAACAATTTACAAAATAATAATAATATGCTACTACTGTATTAGTTGAGCCCAGAACTTAAACGAAACACCATCGACTTGTCAAAAAAACTAACTGTATAATGAGTAGTTATCAATACATTTTCTAACTTCTATCAGAAAAACACTATCCTATGAAAGGGACTTTAACTAGAACTAGAAACTGTTTAACAGACCTCGAATAAGTACGTAATGATTCGTGGTTATGCCGCAGTGTGAAAGCCATCCAAAAACAGTCTTAGGATGCCCTTGTATCAGGTTAACTAAATAATTTAAGAAAAAAACTAAACAAAAGTTGCACGCTTGTGTTATTGCAAAGTGTGGTATATCTCGAAGAGCAGACTTCTATTGAATTGGTTCCATGTCAGACTAGACCCACTTTATATTCCATGTTATTTAACATGAATATGTTATATGAATAAGTTTTTCAAATGCATTTTAACAGCAATGCCGAGCAACTGGCCAGGTCTTGTGGTTCATCAGGCGGTAAAGAATATTTATACAGTTGATTTATGCACTGGCCATATTCTATAGGATTTTAAGAAGTTTTCAGGGACGCAATATACTTACCATTCCCATCAATCCGACAAACGGGGCTTCATTTGCTACACGCGCACAACATACAGTGCATATACATGGAGAAGTTGTTGCAAGATATAGAAGAGCAGCATTTTAGGTTCGTCTGGACAAATATACAGCTTCTGCGTCTGTTCAAATCTGTTTGCAATTTATAATGAACTACTTAATTGGATAATGCTAAAGTGTTAAAAGTAAGTTTAGTGTCAATTGAATGACTATCTGGAATTTCTAAGTTCTTGACCTCTTGTCGCAAGTGATGAACACATCGACTTCGTGTTTTTTTTTTCAATAAATATTTAACAATATGCATACGATAGGGAGTACTTGAAATAATAAAGATAGATATTCCCAAATATATGTACACGGTAAGTGTGATTGTGAAGCTAAAAGAAACAATGTATCTAGAGCCATGTTATATTTGCGCTATTGCTTGTGCACCTAAAGTCGAATCGAAACAAATCGCCGCTTTAGATTTGTAACAAGTATGCGGCGTTGTTGCATGTATACCTATTTATCGTATTGTTGCTGTGCAATTAGGTGGGGCTGGGTTTTTTTTTGCCACGTTCGTCCCTCACCCCAGATCACTTATCCGATGCTACAAACCACAAACAGGCTACACCTTTGATCAAACTTACCTAGCACTACTGTAAGAGCACATAGCAAAAGCAGGCCGCACATCACTGTAGATAGAAGGTTCCAGGGCAGGCATCGGCCTTTCTATAAGAAGCGATCGAGAGGTTTCGATATGATAATAAGATCATTACGCAATTTGCAACATGATCGTAAATAGGTACTTTCATATAGTCGACCATCGCAACGTGAACGGGAGAGGATAATTATGGAATGCTGAAGCGGCAAACGAATCTGGGAGGCTCCTAGCTGATTCTTATGAAAAAATAATGGTGATGGCTAGGATTCACGGTCCAATCTAAAGCCAAATCCTTACCAATACGGGACGGTCAGAAGCAGTGGAGGGAGAAAAGATATCAAAACACAAATATATTGTTCAGGATCGTTTCGTATAGAAAATTCTTGGGGAGCAAGATATATAGGCCTCATAGGCCACGCATATACATTTTATGAAAAAAAACAATAGGAGATTTGTAGAGCTAGGGTTCTTTTCTTTGCGCTTTTAGCAGACATAGGCGACCGACAGGCACAAATTTTTTCTTGCGTTTGGAAAACGAATAGATGGTCTCTGGCATTATGATATTTTTCACTGTGTTTACAAAAAAGTAAGAGTTCCCAAAGCTAGTCTTAGACTTCCACGTAGGACGGGTTGTGGAAAAACAAATGGCTGTTCATAACTAAGTTAGAGTATAAAAAGACGCTGGAACAGGGGCGATAACACCACCCGATAACTCCTGTCCTGATAACAGATATGTCCTGAAAAGAAAAGTCACATATGACTGAAGTCGTTGCTAGAAAATATTTTACATTATTGAACATTTACGATGAGTACCCACTATGTTACCATCGATATAAATGAGTGTCAACGAAGGATTTCTAATTGCGAAATCATCGTCTTCGAAGTACTTCAGTACACACAAAGGATATTAATGAGAACATAAAAATGCACTCTACACAAAAACTGTAACTTTTGTCGTTATGTATTTAACTGATGTGATTCGTATGCAATTCCCATAAGTAAGATAAGTGAATTTAAAAAATTCGCGAGATTTCTACCGGCTCTATGTTTGAGGTAACCTCTCTTGCTGGGAAAAAGCGAATGCTAGAATGATTGGCAATGTATCTTCGGCAGTTTGATAGTACCTAGGGTAGATGCAAAACACAAAACGCTTCCAACACTCCATTGAACATAATCTTAGCCAAACAATTTGTGCCGATTAAACAACTGTGCACTGAGGCTATATAGCATCGTATCGATTCCAAACATACAGAATTTTCATTGTAGTTGAAAATGGAATACTCTATGAAAACGTGCAATGAAAGGTACGTTTATCATACGTGTATGCCACCTAATCGAATATTATGCTCACTGCCTATGTCTATTTTGTTAAGCCGCGCTAATCACTAATTAGCAGAGTTTTCGACGAAACCAAAGTACAGTTAAGTTGTCCGCAAATTATGAGAAGGAACGGCGTCGGGGACGAGCGTATACTGCAAGGGAAAAACCTGATTCTGTCGCTAGTAATTTTGGCTTTGCTTTTTTTCTTTTTATTACCCAAAAATCGTCTTTACTGAAAATTATCTGAACTTTACACTATTTCAATTGGGCATCAGTACAAGCCTTGATAGAGCGAAGCGCTTTTTCCAAAAGCGACAAACGCTTTAGGAGCTTCATGGTGAAATTATTAGAAAACACAAGTGTATTAATATTGGCCTGAAGGTAATTCAGTTGGACCTGACTACATTTGAATAGAACTATAACTATGTTCTTAATGGGTAGTTCCCTCTGCTGGAAGATAAACTTATATGAACTAGAGAGGCGGATGCGTAGAATCAGTTCGCTTAAGAAACATTTTGGTCCCTGTTTTCAAGCTCGACGGACGTCTATGCGGATTAATCGTTTACTAAAACGAAATTTAAAAGTACTTGTGTTTGTAGCTCCAGTTTGTCTCGATAGTCCGAGATGCTAGTCAGGAACTTTTGACCGACTTTGTAAACGCTTCTCAATGCTGTGACAAGGGATCGCCGAATACGACCAGAAAACCTTTGTTTCACCACTTCGGATTTGCTGAGCCGTTATGTTAATTGGACAATAGCAAGCACTATATTATTCACTTGTTGTATATCTGAACGACGTCATTTTTCAATCGCTTCATTTACCAACAAGCGCCAGTCAGAACTAATTTCCGTTTTCTGGTTTCTGCTATGGTCATGAAAGAAATTGTCCTACACGGAGTCATCCTCGGCCGGCGTGTGGTAACAAATAAACTTTGGCATAAAAGCATTCCCTAATGGATGGCCAACCAAAAAAAAAGCTCTGGAATATCTCAGCAACAATGTAATGCTATGGTACCGTTTCGCACTGGATGGCCAACGTTTGAACATTTGTGGTGCGTACACAGTTTTTTTTTCTTTTTTAAAAATACTTCTTATTTTGGCAATGATTATAATAAATGTTGCATAAGCAAGGCCATTTTGAAATAAATAACCGTCAAAGAGAAACTGGTGCGATGTAAAATGCAAAAAAAACACGTGCATGCTTTGTCTATTTAAAAAAGACAAACTCTTTACTAGTCTCCACTATATTTTACTTCCCTTCAATGCATATATAAACATATATATACTTTGTAAGAAATGTTACTGCGTAGATATTTGTTTACAAAAAGGAGAAATGGAAATAGGTTTTACGAAAAATGAGACTCAAGCATTATCTAATTTCTGACGTTTTTATGTAATTTTTGAAACTAATTTAAGGACAAATATGGAAGCTTTTTGAGAATTACAATTGTTATCAGCCTATCTTTTATTCAAGAGTCAAAAATACAATGTAACGAAAGAGAGATGGCTGAAAGAGAGATGGAATACTCTGAATCTTTTTCAAATTCAAGAATTCAATATCAAAATAGATTTTAAGTTAGGCTGCAAATAACGAATTTTGGTGCATTATAAGTTTGCTATAATATATATTTTGTTGTTAAGGGTAATGAAGCTAAATTTACGGTTTATGTTGTGAGCCTTCACGGCCTCTATTTTGTACCGCATTTCTTAGTACCTGTAAGGCGATTAGTTTTGTCCTAAAATCTGCAGCTAGAATAACTATGCATGAAGAGATCTGTTTGCTATATCTACATTTTATTAAGCAGTTACTGAATACGGCTACTAACTAATCTGCTCATTCATCCAAAAATGCTCCGAGTTTTAGACCTTCAGAATAACGAATGGATATATTTAATCCATGCTTTTTTCTAGGTTTTTTGAAATAACATTTTTCCCATTATCACACCTTGCCGTTTGCCCTCGCTGTGACCTGCCGAAGCTTTTAGACTGGCGGGCGACAACGATACCAATCCGCCATCTCGGAATCTGTGTATCCACAGTACAGACGAGCGTTATATCATAATTAAAGGAAAATTTAATGCATACATATATATATATAACACTAAAGTTATCCAAAGTCTGTCGTAGAACTGCTACTGCTATCTTTATGGGATCCGCAAAATATAAATGTTTAATGGTAAGCACGGAATTAAGTAGACATAAAAAAACTTCAACTGGGTAAGTAAAAGTAAGATCGCAACACAATAGTATAACAATAAATATAATCGACAAAAAGCAGAGTTATAATAGAGTGTTTATGGTAAATAGCAAATGAAATAGTTCTCTTTGAGGCAGCAAAACGCCATTACATGGTACTATATCTTTAATGCAATAATCACTTCTAAGAAGAAAATATTGGCAGACCTATTTTTTACATGATCTTGCTACAAATATCTAAATTATTATTATTATTATTATGCTAAATTTATTTTAATTTGAAATGAAGCGGAGGCCACATTTTTTTCGTCCGTAGCGTTCTTGACTTCTATAGGCTTCTATTTTTCACTGCCTAACTCTTGCCAAAAGCTATCGCTTTACTGAAACCTGTTCGAAAAGCAGAGGAAGCGATTCAATAGGCACACGTTTTGTAGAGGAAAACCGGGGTTGGTTACATACGCGTGTACAAATGTGTCAGATCATGTGCGTTCAATGATTAACGCGCCATGACAAATGTACATGTCTTCGGCGATAGCTTAAAAATCTCTATAATTGAATTGATACAGCCCGTGAATGTGTGTAAACACGAGTGTAGCCTCCCAGTGGGACACTTTTGGGGGCGCAACCAGCTCCGAACAAGGTTAGGTCGCCCAGCCAGAATCGACCTTCCTGTCCGCATTGGAGGTCTTCCAGAATCACCCTGGGTAGATGTCGCACGAAACAAATCAGTACTCAGCCCTCTACTTCCAAGTGTCACAAGAAGATACGGCTAGTAAATGGAACTATGTACTATTTGGTACTTTTTACGCAAACATATATATATATTGCTAATCTATGTTGTATTATTACGTATTGAAACAATAGTGGGCGTACATTTGACAAGTGGAGAAGTAGTGAGAAATATACATTTGGTAGAGTGAATATTTTAGAGTAACTTAATTAGAATACCTGTGAACCCGTGTCCCTTCTGTCAGAGCCGCTAACGAGCTTCCCCAGTGTGTCTTCAAATCTCATTTTCTGGCAAACGCTTTCTATTTACAAATGCCCATATAGCTTATTACCCTTCTGTAATTGTAAACAGTGAATTTATCTGGCAAATATCTTTTTTGTCCTGCGCAAGGTCCTCCGCTCAGAATTGCACTGCAGTACTGACGTATATATACGAACGGAATATACAGACTCACAGCTATCGTTAGTACTTCGAATAATGTGTACTTCCGATAGTTTTCCGATAGTCCGGGGAGAGACCTGAAGGCATCAAGACACACGATTTAAGCACAATTCAGTCATATAGGCTAAGTTGTAGATAAATCATATCCACTATCTACAGCACTTAAAGTTACTCGTGTATGTTGTTTCTAAATAATCCAACAAATATCTATCGCGCTAGCAACAAGTGTGCCCTTAGAATATGGGCGTCAGCAGTGAAGATGGTGTTCCTGTACGTCGTAATACAAGCACAAGTGACTACCGAAAAATAGACATCTCGATAGAATAGAAAGACCACTATTTAAATTCGCGTACATCAAAATTACTAACCTGACTTCTAATGCTACTCCCACAGCGGCTTAGAGTCTAAAACGTCTTTAAATCGTTCAAATGCTGAGTGTCTTCTTAGCTATGCTCTCTAGCGATTAGGCATTACGGGCCTATATGTTTACTGCACGGCAGACGGCCAAATCAAATCAAGGCTTCAGCTATTGTCGATATCACACCGTTTTTACGCTCTCCCAAATGAGATCGAACGGCTTAAGGTTTCATGGCCTCCACTGCTATGATGCGCTGACTGCTCATAAAGGTTGGCGTTAACGAGTGCGAAAGGCTCTGGTTCAAATACCAGCGACTTCTCTACCAGTGGCCTTAGTCGGATCGACTCGAATACATCACAAGTATGAAGCGAATTCTCTAGCGTTTTTCGATAGCTCTTTCGCACGCAGCGTTTTAGGTTCCGAACGAGACGGTTGATCATCGCGTTTGAAACAGATATAGTTAAATTTGTCCAACGTAGTGAAGGCCACAAGAACGATACGACGCTAACTGTTGGTGATGGGAATTACTTGAATAGCATGATTCTGCCACACTTTCCTGTATGGCGATTTTAGCGATGCAGTAGATCATGGGACTGGAATCCTCGAGCTGCAATTAAGGTAGCACACAAGGTGTTATAGGGCAGTAAATAAGATAAGCATTGTCATGATTATATGCTTAAACTTTACGTTGTCGTCGGCTGGAAATGTTGACAGCCTGAAAAGAACGCAAGCAAAGATAAGAAGCTTTATGAATTGAATGTAATTTAAGTATTCGTAGGCGAAATCTGAATGGATATTCCCGACAGCTATTGATTCTACAAGAAATGAAAAACTTTATCGGTAACGATAGGGTAGGTGATACAATATGCACGGGAAATTTATGTTCGGTTAATGTTTGAAGCTAGCTTAGTAGAATAGTTTCGTTACCGCAAACTCTAGACGGAACGTAGTTCTTGCAGTACTATAACTTCCTTAGTCTCTCTTAACTCTAGTACTTCGTATCGCAGAATCTCGCTCGTTTGCCAATAAACCTATTTACGCTACCCTTCCTATATGGCTATTAAAACAAAATTAAGACACTGACTCACCATCGCACATCTGAACATGACATCTTTACATGTTCTCAATGTTAAACAGGCTGCTACATCTATATTAACTACATGTTTTAATACAGATGTGTCTGTGAATGGAACGATGTTTCATTGCGACATATTTAAAAGCCAACCGAAGCGAGATTGTGCTGTTTACTGTGCAGCCGATTGCTTTGGAGCAAAAAGCATTTTACAGGTTTTTTTTGTCCTACTTCAAGTAGCATAGTACTTACGTAACACTATGTTTATTTGTTATTTGAGGTTACATTCCTCATCTTTCGTTCTGTAGCTTTCGGAAGACTTCTAATCCGTTTGCTGTGTACATGTACAGGTGCATGAAGGTCCGCAGCGGCATCATCGTTTCGATACGTTTCAAGCTTACGTCGACGACGTTGTCGAGCGACTCACTTTTAGGTATCTGGCAGGTATTTGTGCCCATGATCACAACGTAGAGGTTATGTAAGCAACACGAAAACCGAGTAGCAGTCAACTCACAGCTTTCCCGATGCCAGACCCGGAATACTTCACATAACTTTATCACACTATGAATATGTGTATATGACGATGGACCTTTTTGCGTAACTCATAATAACTTATTGTCATGACAAATGTTTGCTGCACGTCCAAATCTCAAAGCCGTATATTAACGATTGCTTTCCTAGTAATTCACAACTAGCCAGCAGTGGAAATAGCTAGCTAAGTAAAATCTCAGTCGTGTTATATTCTTTTTTGTAAACTTAACAAGTTAGATCGGTCATGCGGGGCGAAACAGTAAACCGCTATGAGTACATGCAGGTTGAATAGACCCGCCACCGGTAAATGCCCGCTATCTACAATTGAATCCGCATTGACAGCGCGAGAGTCCCGAGTGAATTTCTGGCCACGATCTGGAACGATGATGTATTAAACATCTCGATAACATTCGTTACGTGACTATTACAGTCGGTGCTTCTGCGAAAAGCTTTCGTTTGCCTGCTCCACAAAACTAAGTCGATCTATTGTCTAAACATAGATATACTTAAAGTCGTGCAGGACGGCCATTATTCTGTCATATATAGACAGTTGATGTAAGGACAGCATCTTGTTGTGCCAATGTGATTTAAAGTTGACGAGGTCTACGGAAGACGACCTGTGTTTGCTCGCCTGCTCTATTCTCGCTATTGTCTTAAACGTAAGAAGATAGCTTAATTAGCCCCTGATGGTATCTCGGTGCTTGTGATTTATCTTCCTTCCCTACTGTTAGACATTCGCGGAGCATGTGCACGTCAGAACAATTGGAAAAGCGATTTCCAAGTTTTCAATAAAGAGTCGAGCATACGGATTCGACATTATACAGCTATACACTTTAACTTTAACCTTTGTCAGTGATAACTTGTGAAGAATCATGCTACCTGTCTATCACTATCATACTTTTACAAGCATAGTTAGGGGAGCGTTACTAAGAGAAGTGCACATATAAACGGTATAGAACTGGGTAGAGTATGTGGGTTCAAGGCATGCCACTAATTTTTTTCACGAATTTTTCTCGGTCAATACAACGAGTACGTTACAAATTGCTCGTTAGAACGCTAAGCTCCCATTTCTTTTTTTTAAAGTTACCTTCGCAGCAACTATCTACGGTTAATATTTTGCCAAGTTGAATCAAGCCAATACCCTGCGCGTCTAGTTGGCTCTCGAGCACCGAGATACATATCTATTGTATGATATGAAGACTATCTAGAGATACAAACCGCGTCTGTTTTCGCGAGGTTTATAGTGATGTTCGTGTCTTATCAGGTGAGTATAACACTGATAGTAAACTGACGAAATGCTTTGTCTAAGTGCGAAAACACTACTAAATTGTCGGGGCCTGTTGACTTGCGTCTGAAAACTCAATACAAATATACTAAATGCTATAAATCACGATTCAATATTTGTTTTATGCCGCAAAAAATAGGCCACTACAAAATTATGTAAGAAGCATCAAAGTTACTATCCAGCCTAAAGAACAAATAGATGCTCAGCATTACATTATATGATAGCAATAATAGTAGTAATAGTTATAATGTTACTGATATCAAATCAACATAAGGAGCGAGCTTCCCAAATGCCATAAGAGACTTTTGTTCGGCTTTAGATAGCCTTTGCTATTGTCGGCTGATCTGAAATCGTTACTATAAGCAAGGGAGGTGAAGGCTTAAAGATAAGCCCCTGAGTTATGTTTACGGTTCTGAAAAAGTAAGCCTAGGGTTGGTGAAAAAAATTAGGCTCACAGTTGATGCGGGGGGCAGATAACAGGTAAGTTTGTAGATGTTTATGCAACAAACATATATCAAGCTAACCATTATTACAATGTGTTTATTATGCTGATTTGGCCACAAGGCCACTATCATTCTCAAATAATAATAATTCTTAGCATATATGTGCCCTGTTTCTGCTTCGATAATAAGTTTACTATTTCCGAAAGCATAAGCCTACTTTTTCTTTCCTGTATAATGAAAATGACAACATTTACTTGGAGCAGGAGGTCAAAGTTAAGTTTTGCACTGCTAAAACACTGGCTCTTTTTTCCTCATAACTTCGGTTAAAACTTATGCTATTATACGACCATATCTTTATATTTATTCTACCACTTAATACGTTACTAGACTGCAAATTTCACCATGGTGGTTTTCAATGATAAAATGTAAAATATTTTCAAGGTTCATTTGAACTGAATTGAATTCAAGGACCAACCATCGAGAGAAATGGTAAAAATAGAAAAATCCATGAATAATCGAAAACGTGACAGCTAACAAAATATTTATTAATTTACCCTTTATATACGTTCCTTTTATTCTATTTATGATCGAAGTAGGCGCTTTTTGAAAAATACTGTTCCTACATGGAACAGCGAGCTCAAGATAACATTTGATTTAAATAAAACAATAATATCTACTTTGAGAACAAAAAAGGTCGTCAGAACTGAAGGATTCTATAAGAGAGACAATATTTTCCCACTGTCTGAATGAATCGGACGCCCAATGAGCAGAAATGTTCGTTATAGCTTTCTTTCTTCCATATACTTGATGAACTGTACCCGGCTTGTACATCAAACTCCCTGGGGGAGACGGATTATTTGTTATCAATAAAATATGTGAACATACGACGCTACGAATAACCATAATCGATTTCTGAACTTTTCCCTATGAGAAAAAAGCTTTAATGCTGCATTTGCTTTAATGGTAGCCCTTATTTTATCAGCGAAATTATCTAATATTGATGTTTAAATAGAGAGATAAACGTGCTATTGTATTACATTTCTTACGGCTTATATAATAGTCTTATGCTTATTAAACCACAGTTTAAAAACGCGTAAATAGATTGCCTGTGGCAACTATTATTCTAGACATCGTAGGTTCTTATAGTAATTGATATGTTTATTTAATAAAATATACAAATGCTTCATTGGACTTGGATCTGTGGGTGATGGAACTAGGTCAGAAGCTATACCAGAATGGCATGAGAATGCCTTTTTCAGGCGCGCTTGATCGCAGATTCTGTAGAAGGTAATGCATATTGTAAGCTGCACTGCAAGCTATTAATGCGATGTTAATGCTGGCCTTTGAAGACTCGTTTTCCCCGAAGCCTTTCACGTTTCTTGTAAACCTCACTTGTATACTTTATAAAGCACTTTGATACCTGATCAAAAGTTTCCCTTGCTTGAAGCGGCGTTATTGCCATTGTTGTTGCTGTCGTTGCTCTCTAGTCAAACAGCATATGAAAAATAGAAGGAAAAATAGGCAAAGGCGATGCAGGAACCATGTGCCAACCGAAAAACTAACAAGTAACCCAAATAGTAATAGGTATAGTGAGGTTATGGTAAAAACTCGACCAGACTACCATAATCCATATGACGCAAAATGTTTTAATGGTCCTTTACCCAGCCACAGCCTGATCATGTGACTTGACGTTGTATATATCAAACATTTGACTGCTACCTCGAGATTATGAAAAATATGCTACTTTTTATTCAAACAGATTTTATATCGAATTTATACGTTGAAAATTACACCTAGTGTTTGTTGGTTTTGTCCAGTTGGACCCCAGTGAGTCTGCAACCGAAATTTCGAGCAAATTTCGAAAACCAACTGATCGTCCTTTAGGCCAAAATAAACGGCAACAAACCGCGGACTACCATTGGGTGTCCACTCAGAATAAAGCTACATTTACATTTGAAAAAAATATCCTTTAAAAGTGGGGCATGCTCATCAACTTAGAACGGTAGCTTCGCTGGAAGTGCTCTTGAGCATGATAAGTAGGACCAAATCAATAGCGATGCTTACGCTAGCAGCAGATACAGTAACAATTAACTCGTTTTTCGAAAAAATCGGTCTTCTGGGTCTGTTTTTTATCGCAATCTCATCGCAAACCCTAACATCAAATCTTATTTAAAAAATGGAAAAATTAAAAACTTTGGACATCTTTTTACGTATAAGACGACACCAGTACCTAACAGAAACAGCACAAAATTAGAAAATCGTGCGATTCGAACGTTGAAAGTTCAAACTGAATCCCTCAAGAAGGACTGGATTAAGTAATTTGATGTACAATTCGCGTACACAAATTGGAGCCCTAGAAATTAGAAAACAAATATCACACTAAAAGACCTAGGCAAACCTATCCAGTAAAACTGTTAAACTATAGAGTGGCATCATGGACATATCACTGCAGATAGAGGGGTTTCAGTTAAACATCGGCTTTAGACTTAACGTTCCCCTACGGGATTCGTAGAACACGTTAGAAGAGACAACACAGAAGTATAATAAATATATGTAAATGGCAGGACGAACGTGATGTGTCAATTATATTGGTCCAATTAAAGACTAGAACATGCCTGATTTAAATCTACATGTGGCTTATTTCGAAGATTGCGTTCGGGAGAATGTGCGCCAAGAGCAACTAATGTAAAAAATAGATAGCATATTACATGAAACGGAAAGTCAATATCATTGTATCCGGTTGTGAGGATCGAGGTCTTTCAACATATCTATATACAGCTGTACTACGTATTTAGGTTAGCGTAAATTGCGTAGCCAAAAAAAACACATGCTTATAGTCAATAGCGTACTAGCTAGTATTTATTACATTATGAAAGCAAGCCTACGAGTCGAAGATATTGCGAGATATTCCGAACACTCGAGCGAAAACGAGTACGTACGGAAAGCATGAATATGTTCAATTAACCTTATTTAGCTTTCAATTTAGATAAAATATATAT